>NW_028238987.1:0-86080 GCF_036417535.1 Chlamydotis macqueenii
TGAAAACAGGGGGAACTGGGATCAAACTGGGAGGCACTAGGATGAACTGGGACATCCCCCTTGCAGCCACGGGGACCTGGGCCTGCAGCGCAGCGGGGGCCAACAGCCTGCGGTGAGTGACCCCTGACCCGTGACCCCCCCGTGACCCCCGTGACCCCCCCGCGACCCCTGACCTTTGCCCCCCCAGCTGCCCGGTGCTGCTGGTGGTGGGCGACAACTCCCCCCACAAGGACGCCATGGTGAGTGACGTCACTGGTGTGATGTCACCGGGCCTCCTCTGAGGTCACATGACACCCCCCATGGGGTCACACAGGGTCAGAGGTCATGGGGTCAGAGGTCATGGGGTCACAGAGGGTCAGAGGTCACAGGGGCTCAGAGGACTGCTGGGGGGGGGGGACCGGGTCCTTACCGGGGGTCGCGAGGTCAGAGGTCAGCCAGGGGTCAGAGGTCACCGGGGAGGGGGTCGGAGGTCACGGCCCCACCCGCGCAGCCGGCCAAGCTCACCGAGGCCTTCAAGTACTTCCTGCAGGGCATGGGCTACCGTGAGTACCGCCTAACGAGCCACCGCTAATTAACACTCCTGGGGGGGTAATTAGCGCTCGGGGCGGGTAATTAAGCCGCTCTGCATAATTAATTACCGCCGGGGGTGGGGGGCTCGTTTGCGTGCTGGAAGGGGAAAACTCAGCTGAGGTGGGGGAGTTAATTACACCGGGGGGGGGGTAATTAGCGGTGCAATTAATTAACCTGGACCTGGGGGGAGTAATTAGCTGCTGTGAGGCAGGAATTAATTGACCTGAGGCTTAATTAACGCTCCTCAGTTCTAATTAACATCACCTCCCCCCTCCACCCAGGCAATTAAATGCAGTTCCAGGAGGGGGGGGCGTGGCCTGGGAGGGGGCGTGGCCCGGGGGGAGGAGGGGGCGTGGCCCGGGGGGAGAGGAGGGGGCGTGGCCCGGGGGGAGGAGGGGGCGTGGCCCGGGGGGAGGAGGGGGCGTGGCCCGGGAGGGAGGAGGGGGCGTGGCCCGGGAGGGAGGAGGGGGCGTGGCCCGGGAGGGAGGAGGGGGCGTGGCCCGGGAGGGAGGAGGGGGCGTGGCCCGGGGCACAACCTGGCGCCCGGGGGAGGCGTGGCCCGGGGTGGGAGGGAGGGGGGTGGGCGTGGGCCGGGGAGGGGAGGGGGCGGGGCGCGGCCCTGGGCCCCCCCCTCCCCGCAGTGGCGGCGGCGGCCATGACGCGGCTGTCGCGCTCCCGCACCGCCTCGCTCTCCAGCGCGGCCTCGGGGGACGGGGGGCGGGGGCCGCAGCCTGTCCCGCGGCAGCCTGGGGGGGGGGGGGGGGCGCCCCCCGCCCCCCTGAGGGACCCCCCCCGGGACCGCGCTCCATCCCCGCAAATCCCCCCCCCACCCCCCATCCGGGACCCCCCCTAAAATCCCACACCCAGGACCCCTAGACCCCCCTAAGCACCCCCCCCGGCATGCCCCGAAATGGTTTGAGGCCCCCCTCCCCAAATTCCCCCCCCCCCGGGACCCCCAACCCCCCCCCGGGATCACCCTAGAACGGTTTGGGACCCCCCCCCCCCCCCTCAAAGCCCCCCCACCCCCCCAAAATCCCCCACCCCGGACCCCAAACCCCCCACCCTCCCCCCAAGAACCCCTCTGACCCCCCCCAAACCCTTTGGGACTCCGTCCCCCAAGCACCCCCCCCCATACCCCCGACCCCCCCATCCCGGACCCCCAACCCCCCCCCCCCCCGGGATCCCCCTAGAACGGTTTGGGACCCCCCCCCACCCTCTCAAAGCCCCCCCACCCCCCCCAAACTCCCCCACCCCGGACCCCAAACCCCCCACCCCTCCCCCAAGAACCCCTCTGACCCCCCCCCTAAACCCTTTGGACTTCGCCCCCCAAGCCCCCCCCCCCCCATACCCCCGACCCCCCCCATCCCGGGATCCCCAACCCCCCCCCCCCCCGGGATCCCCCTAGAACGGTTTGGGACCCCCCCCCACCCTCTCAAAGCCCCCCCACCCCCCCAAAATCCCCCACCCCCGGACCCCAAACCCCCACCCTCCCCCCAAGAACCCCTCTGACCCCCCCCCAAACTCTTTGGGACTCCGCCCCCCAAGCCCCCCTCCCCCCATACCCCCGACCCCACCATCCCGGGACCCCCAACCCCCCCCCCCCCATCCCGGACCACCAACCCCCCCCCCCCCCGGATCCCCCTAGAACGGTTTGGGACCCCCCCCCCACCCTCTCAAAGCCCCCCCCACCCCCCCAAACTCCCCACCCCGGACCCCAAACCCCCCACCCTCCCCCCAAGAACCCCTCTGACCCCCCCTCAAACCCTTTGGACTCCGCCCCCCAAGCCCCCTCCCCCCATACCCCGACCCCCCCATCCCGGGACCCCCAACCCCCCCCCCGATCCCCTAGAACGGTTTGGGACCCCCCCCCCCACCCTCTCAAAGCCCCCCCACCCCCCCAAACTCCCCACCCCGACCCCAACCTCCCACCCTGCCCCAAGAACCCCTCTGACCCCCCCCCTAAACCCTTTGGGACTCCGCCCCCCAAGCCCCCCCCCATACCCCCGACCCCCCCATCCCGGGACCCCCAACCCCCCCCCCCCCCCGGGATCCCCCTAGAACGGTTTGGGACCACCCCCCACCCTCTCAAAAGCCCCCCACCCCCCCAAAATCCCCCACCCCGGACCCCAAACCCCCCACCCTCCCCCCAAGAACCCCTCTGACCCCCCCCAAACCCTTTGGGACTCCGCCCCCCAAGCCCCCCCCCCCCCCATACCCCCGACCCCCCCATCCGGGACCCCCAACCCCCCCCCCCCGGGATCCCCCTAGAACGGTTTGGGACCCCCCCCCAAAATCCCCCGTCCCCCCCCCACCCCGGACCCCAAACCCCCCGGGCGCCCCCCGCCCCCGCGGTGCCGGTACCGGAGCCGGGCCTCGCCCCGCCGCTCTCCCCGCCAATAAAAACGCCGCGGCGCTGCCGCTTCCTGCTTCCTGCTTCCTGCTTCCTGCCTTCTCTCCGCCACCGGCGCGCCCCAGCCAGCCCCCCTCAGCGCGCATGCGCCCACGCCCCACCAACCGCTCCGCGCCGGTCTCCCGCCCCTCACGGTCCAGCTGTGCGCGCATGCGCGGGAGCTCGGCGACCCCCCCCCCGCAAGTTGGGGGGCAGGAGACCACTTTGGGGTGAGAGCGCATTTTGGGGGGCACGGCGCCATTTTGGGGGGGTAGAAGGCCCAGTTGTGGGGGCAGGAGGCCACTTTCGGGGGCGAGAGTGCATTTTGTGGGGCACGACGCCATTTTGGGGGGGTAGAAGGCCAGTTGTGGGGCAGGAGGCCACTTTTGGGGGTGAGAGCGCATTTTGGGGGGCACGGTGCCATTTTGGGGGGGTAGAAGGCCCAGTTGTGGGGCAGGAGGCCACTTTCGGGGGCGAGAGTGCATTTTGTGGGGCACGACGCCATTTTGGGGGGGTAGAAGGCCCAGTTGTGGGGCAGGAGGCCACTTTCGGGGGTGAGAGCGCATTTTGGGGGGCACGACGCCATTTTGGGGGTGTAGAAGGCCCAGTCATGGGGCAGGAGGCCACTTTCAGGGGCGAGAGCGCATTTTGGGGGGCACGACGCCATTTTGGGGGTGTAGAAGGCCCAGTTGTGGGGCAGGAGGCCCTGTTGGTCAGGGAAAGCGCAGAACCCCGATGTCTGTGGTGCTGTAGATGCACTGCCACTGTCCGGTGAGGAACAGCAAGAGCTTGACTGGCTGGCACTTTTGGTGTGGGAGCAATCGTGCGATGTTCGTGATTTTTCGTTTATTTTTTTCAGTGGGCGCCCAGGTGCAGCTGGTGGTAAACGTCGAAGCCCTGTTGGTCAGGGAACGCCCGGAGCCCCGATGTCTGTGGTGTTGTAGATGCGCTGGGAACGGCCGGTGAGGAGCAGCAAGAGGTTGAGAGGCTGGCATTTAAAGTGTGGCAGGAATCGTCCGACATTTGTGATTGTTGGGGTTTTTTTTTCAGGGGGCACCCAGGTGCAGCTGGTGGTAAATGTCGAAGCCCGGTTCGTCAGGGAAAGCCCGGAGCCCCGATGTCTGTGGTGCTGTAGATGCGCTGGGAATGGCCGGTGAGGAGCAGCAAGAGCTTGACTGGCTGGGACTTTCGGTGTGGGATCAATCGTCCGACGTTCGTGATTTTTCGGGGTTTTTTTTCAGTGGGCGCCCAGGTTCAGCTGGTGGTAAACGTCGAAGCCCTGTTGGTCAGGGAAAGCCCACAGCCCCGATGTCTGTGGTGCTGTAGATGCGCTGCCAATGGGCGGTGAGGAGCAGCAAGAGCTTGTGTTGCTGGCACTTTCGGTGTGGGATCAATCGTCCGATGTTCGTGATTTTTCGGGGTTTTACTTTCAGTGTGCGCCCAGGTTCAGCTGGTGGTAAACGTCGAAGCCCTGTTGGTCAGGGAAAGCCCGGAGCCCCGATGTCTGTGGTGCTGTAGATGCGCTGCCAATGGCCGGTGAGGAGCAGCAAGAGCTTGACTGGCTGGCACTTTGGGTGTGGGAGCAATCGTCCGACGTTCGTGATTTTTGGGGGTTTTATTTCAGTGGGCGCCCAGGTTCAGCTGGTGGTAAATGTCGAAGCCCTGTTGGTCAGGGAAAGCCCACAGCCCCGATGTCTGTGGTGCTGTAGATGCGCTGGGAATGGCCGGTGAGGAGCAGCAAGAGCTTGACAGGCTGGCACTTTCGGTGTGGGAGCAATCGTCCGACGTTCGTGATTTTTCGGGGTTTTATTTCAGTGGGCACCCAGGTGCAGCTGGTGGTAAATGTCGAAGCCCTGTTGGTCAGGGAAAGCCCGGAGCCACGATGTCTGTGGTGCTGTAGATGCGCTGCCAATGGCCGTTGAGGAGCAGCAAGAACTTGACTGGCTGGGACTTTCGGTGTGGGAGCAATCGTCCGACGTTTGTGATTTTTCGGGCTTTTTTTCAGTGGGCACCCAGGTGCAGCTGGTGGTAAACGTCGAAGCCCTGTTGGTCAGGGAACGCCCGGAGCCCCGATGTCTGTGGTGCTGTAGATTCGCTGGGAATGTCCGGTGAGGAGCAGCAAGAGCTTGACTGGCTGGCACTTTCGGTGTGGGAGCAATCGTCCGATGTTCATGATTTTTCGTTTATTTTTTTCAGTGGGCGCCCAGGTGCAGCTGATGGTAAATGTCGAAGCCCTCTTGGTCAGGGAAAGCGTAGAACCCCGATGTCTGTGGTGCTGTAGATGCACTGCCAAAGTCCGGTGAGTAGCAGCAAGAGCTTGAGTTGCTGGCACTTTCGTTGTGGGAGCAATCGTCCGACGTTCGTGATTTTTCGGGGTTTTATTTCAGTGGGCGCCCAGGTGCAGCTGGTGGTAAATGTCGAAGCCCTGTTGGTCAGGGAAAGCCCGGAGCCCCGATGTCTGTGGTGCTGTAGATGCGCTGGGAATGGGCGGTGAGGAGCAGCAAGAGCTTGACTGGCTGGCACTTTTGGTGTGGGAGCAATCGTCCGATGTTCGTGATTTTTCTTTTATTTTTTTCAGTGGGCGCCCAGGTGCAGCTGGTGGTAAACGTCGAAGCCCTGTTGGTCAGGGAAAGCGCAGAACCCCGATGTCTGTGGTGCTGTAGATGCGCTGGGAATGGCCGGTGAGGAGCACCAAGAGCTTGACTGGCTGGCACTTTCGTTGTGGGAGCAATCGTCCGACGTTCGTGATTTTTGGGGGTTTTATTTCAGTGGGCGCCAAGGTTCAGCTGGTGGTAAACGTCGAAGCCCTGTTGGTCAGGGAAAGCCCGGAGCCCCGATGTCTGTGGTGCTGTAGATGCGCTGCCAAAGTCCGGTCAGGAGCAGCAAGAGCTTGTGTTGCTGGCACTTTCGGTGTGGGAGCAATCGTCCGACGTTCGTGATTTTTCGGGGTTCTTTTCAGTGGGAGCCCAGGTGCAGCGAGTGGTAAACGTCGAAGCCCTGTTGGTCAGGGAAAGCGCAGAACCCCGATGTCTGTGGTGCTGTAGATGCATTGCCAAAGTCCGGTGAGTAGCAGCAAGAGCTTGAGTTGCTGGCACTTTCGTTGTGGGAGCAATCGTCCGACGTTCGTGATTTTTCGTTTATTTATTTCAGTGGGCGCCCAGGTGCACCTGGTGGTAAACGTCAAAGCCCTGTTGGTCAGGGAAAGCGCAGAACCCTGATGTCTGTGGTGCTGTAGATGCACTGCCAAAGTCCGGTGAGTAGCAGCAAGAGCTTGAGTTGCCGGCACTTTTTTTGTGGGAGCAATCGTCCGACGTTCGTGATTTTTCGGGGTTTTATTTCAGTGGGCGCCCAAGTGCAGCTGGTGGTAAATGTCGAAGCCCTGATGGTCAGGGAAAGCCCGGAGCCCCGATGTCTGTGGTGCTGTAGATGCGCTGGGAATGGCCGGTGAGGAGCAGCAAGAGCTTGACTGTCTGGCACTTTTAGTGTAGGAGCAATCGTCCGACGTTCGTGATTTTTCGGGGTTCTTTTCAGTGGGAGCCCAGGTGCAGCTGGTGGTAAATGTCGAAGCCCTGTTGGTCAGGGAAAGCCCACAGCCCCGATGTCTGTGGTGCTGTAGATGCACTGCCACTGTCCGGTGAGGAGCAGCAAGAGTTTGACTGGCTGGCACTTTTGGTGTGGGAGCAATCGTCCGACGTTCGTGATTTTTCGGGGTTTTATTTCAGTGGGCGCCCAGGTTCAGCTGGTGGTAAACGTCGAAGCCCTGTTGGTCAGGGAAAGCGGAGAACCCCGATGTCTGTGGTGCTGTAGATGCACTGCCAAAGTCCGGTGAGTAGCAGCAAGAGCTTGAGTTGCTGGCACTTTCGGTGTGGGAGCAATCGTCCGACGTTCGTGATTTTTCGGGGTTTTATTTCAGTGGGCGCCCAGGTTCAGCTGGTGGTAAACGTCGAAGCCCTGTTGGTCAGGGAAAGCGTAGAGCCCCGATGTCTGTGGTGCTGTAGATGCGCTGGGAATGGCCGCTGAGGAGCAGCAAGAGCTTGTGTTGCTGGCACTTTTGGTGTGGGAGCAATTGTCCGACGTTCGTGATTTTTCGGGGTTTTATTTCAGTGGGCGCCCAGGTGCAGCGGGTGGTAAACGTCGAAGCCCTGTTGGTCAGGGAAAGCGTAGAGCCCCGATGTCTGTGGTGCTGTAGATGCGCTGGGAATGGCCGCTGAGGAGCAGCAAGAGCTTGAGTTGCTGGCACTTTCGGTGTGGGAGCAATTGTCCGACGTTCGTGATTTTTCGGGGTTCTTTTCAGTGGGCGCCCAGGTTCAGCTGGTGGTAAATGTCGAAGCCCTGTTGGTCAGGGAAAGTCCAGAGCCCTGATGTCTGTGGTGCTGTAGATGCGCTGGGAATGGGCGGTGAGGAGCAGCAAGAGCTTGACAGGCTGGCATTTAAGGTGTGGGAGCAATCGTCCGACGTTCGTGATTTTTCGGGGTTTTATTTCAGTGGGCGCCCAGGTTCAGCTGGTGGTAAACGTCGAAGCCCTGTTGGTCAGGGAAAGCTCGGAGCCCCGATACCTGTGGTGCTGTAGATGCGCTGCCAATGGCCAGTGAGGAGCAGCAAGAGCTTGACTGGCTGGCACTTTGGGTGTGGGAGCAATCGTCCGACGTTCGTGATTTTTGGGGGTTTTATTTCAGTGGGCGCCCAGGTTCAGCTGGTGGTAAATGTCGAAGCCCTGTTGGTCAGGGAAAGCCCACAGCCCCGATGTCTGTGGTGCTGTAGATGCGCTGGGAATGGCCGGTGAGGAGCAGCAAGAGCTTGACAGGCTGGCACTTTCGGTGTGGGAGCAATCGTCCGACGTTCGTGATTTTTCGGGGTTTTATTTCAGTGGGCACCCAGGTGCAGCTGGTGGTAAATGTCGAAGCCCTGTTGGTCAGGGAAAGCCCGGAGCCACGATGTCTGTGGTGCTGTAGATGCGCTGCCAATGGCCGGTGAGGAGCAGCAAGAACTTGACTGGCTGGGACTTTCGGTGTGGGAGGAATCGTCCGATGTTTGTGATTTTTCGGGGTTTTTTTTCAGTGGGCGCCCAGGTTCAGCTGGTGGTAAACGTCGAAGCCCTGTTGGTCAGGGAAAGCCCGGAGCTCCGATGTCTGTAGTGCTGTAGATGAGCTGCCAGTGGCCGGTGAGGAACTGCAAGAGCTTGACTGGCTGGCACTTTCGGTGTGGGATCAATTGTCTGACGTTTTTGATTTTTCAGGGTTTTTTTTCAGTGGCCAACTAGGTGCAGCTGGTGGTAAATGTCGAAGGCCTGTTGGTCAGGGAAAGCCCAGAGCCGCGATGTCTGTGGTGCTGTAGATGCGCTGCCGAAGTCCGGTGAGGAGCAGCAAGAGCTTGAATGGCTGGCACTTTCAGTGTGGGAGCAATAGTCCGACGTTTGTGATTTTTCGGGCTTTTTTTCAGTGGGCGCCCAGGTGCAGCTGGTGGTAAACGTCGAAGCCCTGTTGGTCAGGGAACGCCCGGAGCCCCGATGTCTGTGGTGCTGTAGATTCGCTGGGAATGTCCGGTGAGGAGCAGCAAGAGCTTGACTGGCTGGCACTTTCGGTGTGGGAGCAATCGTCCGATGTTCATGATTTTTCGTTTATTTTTTTCAGTGGGCGCCCAGGTGCAGCTGATGGTAAATGTCGAAGCCCTCTTGGTCAGGGAAAGCGTAGAACCCCGATGTCTGTGGTGCTGTAGATGCACTGCCAAAGTCCGGTGAGTAGCAGCAAGAGCTTGAGTTGCTGGCACTTTCGTTGTGGGAGCAATCGTCCGACGTTCGTGATTTTTCGGGGTTTTATTTCAGTGGGCGCCCAGGTGCAGCTGGTGGTAAATGTCGAAGCCCTGTTGGTCCGGGAAAGCCCGGAGCCCCGATGTCTGTGGTGCTGTAGATGCGCTGGGAATGGGCGGTGAGGAGCAGCAAGAGCTTGACTGGCTGGCACTTTTGGTGTGGGAGCAATCGTCCGATATTCGTGATTTTTCTTTTATTTTTTTCAGTGGGCGCCCAGGTGCAGCTGGTGGTAAACGTCGAAGCCCTGTTGGTCAGGGAAAGCGCAGAACCCCGATGTCTGTGGTGCTGTAGATGCGCTGGGAATGGCCGGTGAGGAGCACCAAGAGCTTGACTGGCTGGCACTTTCGTTGTGGGAGCAATCGTCCGACGTTCGTGATTTTTGGGGGTTTTATTTCAGTGGGCGCCAAGGTTCAGCTGGTGGTAAACGTCGAAGCCCTGTTGGTCAGGGAAAGCCCGGAGCCGCGATGTCTGTGGTGCTGTAGATGCGCTGCCAAAGTCCGGTCAGGAGCAGCAAGAGCTTGTGTTGCTGGCACTTTCGGTGTGGGAGCAATCGTCCGACGTTCGTGATTTTTCGGGGTTCTTTTCAGTGGGAGCCCAGGTGCAGCGAGTGGTAAACGTCGAAGCCCTGTTGGTCAGGGAAAGCGCAGAACCCCGATGTCTGTGGTGCTGTAGATGCATTGCCAAAGTCCGGTGAGTAGCAGCAAGAGCTTGAGTTGCTGGCACTTTCGTTGTGGGAGCAATCGTCCGACGTTCGTGATTTTTCGTTTATTTATTTCAGTGGGCGCCCAGGTGCACCTGGTGGTAAACGTCAAAGCCCTGTTGGTCAGGGAAAGCGCAGAACCCTGATGTCTGTGGTGCTGTAGATGCACTGCCAAAGTCCGGTGAGTAGCAGCAAGAGCTTGAGTTGCCGGCACTTTTTTTGTGGGAGCAATCGTCCGACGTTCGTGATTTTTCGGGGTTTTATTTCAGTGGGCGCCCAAGTGCAGCTGGTGGTAAATGTCGAAGCCCTGATGGTCAGGGAAAGCCCGGAGCCCCGATGTCTGTGGTGCTGTAGATGCGCTGGGAATGGCCGGTGAGGAGCAGCAAGAGCTTGACTGTCTGGCACTTTTAGTGTAGGAGCAATCGTCCGACGTTCGTGATTTTTCGGGGTTCTTTTCAGTGGGAGCCCAGCTGCAGCTGGTGGTAAATGTCGAAGCCCTGTTGGTCAGGGAAAGCCCGGAGCCCCGATGTCTGTGGTGCTGTAGATGCACTGCCACTGTCCGGTGAGGAGCAGCAAGAGTTTGACTGGCTGGCACTTTTGGTGTGGGAGCAATCGTCCGACGTTCGTGATTTTTCGGGGTTTTATTTCAGTGGGCGCCCAGGTTCAGCTGGTGGTAAACGTCGAAGCCCTGTTGGTCAGGGAAAGCGGAGAACCCCGATGTCTGTGGTGCTGTAGATGCACTGCCAAAGTCCGGTGAGTAGCAGCAAGAGCTTGAGTTGCTGGCACTTTCGGTGTGGGAGCAATCGTCCGACGTTCGTGATTTTTCGGGGTTTTATTTCAGTGGGCGCCCAGGTTCAGCTGGTGGTAAACGTCGAAGCCCTGTTGGTCAGGGAAAGCGTAGAGCCCCGATGTCTGTGGTGCTGTAGATGCGCTGGGAATGGCCGCTGAGGAGCAGCAAGAGCTTGTGTTGCTGGCACTTTTGGTGTGGGAGCAATTGTCCGACGTTCGTGATTTTTCGGGGTTTTATTTCAGTGGGCGCCCAGGTGCAGCGGGTGGTAAACGTCGAAGCCCTGTTGGTCAGGGAAAGCGTAGAGCCCCGATGTCTGTGGTGCTGTAGATGCGCTGGGAATGGCCGCTGAGGAGCAGCAAGAGCTTGAGTTGCTGGCACTTTCGGTGTGGGAGCAATTGTCCGACGTTCGTGATTTTTCGGGGTTCTTTTCAGTGGGCGCCCAGGTTCAGCTGGTGGTAAATGTCGAAGCCCTGTTGGTCAGGGAAAGTCCAGAGCCCTGATGTCTGTGGTGCTGTAGATGCGCTGGGAATGGGCGGTGAGGAGCAGCAAGAGCTTGACTGGCTGGCACTTTTGGTGTGGGAGCAATCGTCCGACGTTCGTGATTTTTCGGGGTTTTATTTCAGTGGGCGCCCAGGTGCAGCTGGTGGTAAACGTCGAAGCCCTGTTCGTCAGGGAAAGCTCGGAGCCCCGATACCTGTGGTGCTGTAGATGCGCTGCCAATGGGCGGTGAGTAGCAGCAAGAGCTTGGCTGGCTGGCACTTTTGGTGTGGGAGCAATCGTCCGACGTTCGTGATTTTTCAGGGTTTTTTTTCAGTGGGTAACCAGGTGCAGCTGGTGGTAAACGTCGAAGCCCTGTTCGTCAGGGAAAGTCCAGAGCCCTGATGTCTGTGGTGCTGTAGATGCGCTGGGAATGGGCGGTGAGGCGCAGCAAGAGCTTGACAGGCTGGCATTTAAGGTGTGGCAGGAATCGTCTAACATTTGTGATTTTTGGGGTTTTTTTTTCAGGGGGCAGCCAGGTGCAGCTGGTGGTAAATGTCGAAGCCCTGTTGTTCAGGGAAAGCGCAGAACCCCGATGTCTGTGGTGCTGTAGATGCAGTGGGAATGGCCGGTGAGTAGCAGCAAGAGCTTGAGTTGCTGGCACTTTCGGTGTGGGAGGAATCGTCCGACGTTCGTGATTTTTCGGGGTTTTATTTCAGTGGGCGCCCAGGTGCAGCTGGTGGTAAACGTCGAAGCCCTGTTGGTCAGGGAAAGCCCGGAGCCCCGATGTCTGTGGTGCTGTAGATGCGCTGGGAATGGCCGGTGTTCAGCAGCTAGAGCTTGACTGTCTGGCACTTTTGGTGTGGGAGCAATTCTCCGACGTTCGTGATTTTTCGGGGTTTTATTTCAGTGGGCGCCCAGGTGCAGCGGGTGGTAAACGTCGAAGCCCTGTTGGTCAGGGAAAGCGTAGAGCCCCGATGTCTGTGGTGCTGTAGATGCGCTGCCAATGGCCGGTGAGTAGCAGCAAGAGCTTGAGTTGCTGGCACTTTCGTTGTGGCAGCAATCGTCCGACGTTCGTGATTTTTCGGGGTTTTACTTTCAGTGGGCGCACAGGTGCAGCTGGTGGTAAATGTCGAAGCCGTGTTGGTCAGGGAAAGCCCGGAGCCCCGATGTCTGTGGTGCTGTAGATGCGCTGGGAATGGGCGGTGAGGAGCAGCAGGAGCTTGAGTTGCTGGCACTTTCAGTGTGGGAGCAATCGTCGGACGTTTGTGATTTTTGGGGATTTTTATTCACTGGGCGCCCAGGTTCAGTAGGTGGTAAACATCGAAGGCCTGTTGGTCAGGGAAAGCCCAGAGCCCCGATGTCTGTGGTGCTGTAGATGCGCTGGGAATGGCCGGTGAGGAGCAGCAAGAGCTTGACAGGCTGGCATTTAAGGTGTGGCAGGAATCGTCCGACGTTCGTGATTTTTGGGGTTTTTTTTTCAGGGGGCACCCAGGTGCAGCTGGTGGTAAATGTCGAAGCCCTGTTGGTCAGGGAAAGCCCGGAGCCCCGATGTCTGTGGTGCTGTAGATGCACTGCCAAAGTCCGGTGAGGAGCAGCAAGAGCTTGACAGGCTGGCACTTTCGGTGTGGGAGCAATCGTCCGACGTTCGTGATTTTTCGGGGTTCTTTTCAGTGGGAGCCCAGCTGCAGCGAGTGGTAAACGTCGAAGCCCCGTTGGTCAGGGAAAGCCCGGAGCCCCGATGTCTGTGGTGCTGTAGATGCGCTGGGAATGGGCGGTGAGGAGCAGCAAGAGCTTGACAGGCTGGCACTTTCGGTGTGGGAGCAATCGTCCGACGTTTTTGATTTTTCAGGGTTTTTTTTCAGTGGGTAACCAGGTGCAGCTGGTGGTAAATGTCGAAGCCCTGTTCGTCAGGGAAAGTCCAGAGCCCTGATGTCTGTGGTGCTGTAGATGCGCTGGGAATGGCCGGTGAGTAGCAGCAAGAGCTTGACAGGCTGGCATTTAAGGTGTGGCAGGAATCGTCCGACATTTGTGTTTTTTGGGGTTTTTTTTTCACGGGGCACCCAGGTGCAGCTGGTGGTAAATGTCGAAGCCCGGTTGGTCAGGGAAAGCCCGGAGCCCCGATGTCTGTGGTGCTGTAGATGCGCTGCCAATGGGCGATGAGGAGCAGCAAGAGCTTGACTTGCTGGCACTTTCGGTGTGGGAGCAATCGTCCGACGTTCGTGATTTTTCGTTTATTTTTTTCAGTGGGCGCCCAGGTTCAACTGGTGGTAAACGTCGAAGGCCTGTTGGTCAGGGAAAGCGCAGAGCCCCGATGTCTGTGGTGTTGTAGATGCGCTGCCAATAGCCGGTGAGGAGCAGCAAGAGGCTCACATTCTGGCACTTTCGTTGTGGGTGCAATCGTCCGACGTTCGTGATTTTTGCGGTTTTTTTTTCAGTGGGCGCCCAGGTGCAGCTGGTGGTAAACGTCGAAGCCCTGTTCGTCAGGGAAATTCCAGAGCCCTGATGTCTGTGGTGCTATAGATGCGCTGGGAATGTCCGGTGAGTAGCAGCAAGAGCTTGACAGGCTGGCATTTAAGGTGTGGCAGGAATCGTCCGACATTGGTGATTTTTGGAGTTTTTTTTTCAGGCGGCACCCAGGTGCAGCTGGTGGTAAACGTCGAAGCCCTGTTGGTCAGGGAAAGCCCGGAGCCCCGATGTCTGTGGTGCTGTAGATGCGCTGGGAATGGCCGGTGATGAGCAGCAAGAGCTTGACTGGCTGGCACTTTCGGTGTGGGAGCAATCGTGCGATGTTCGTGATTTTTCGTTTATTTTTTTCAGTGGGCGCCCACGTGCAGCTGGTGGTAAATGTCGAAGCCCTGTTGGTCAGGGAAAGCCCGGAGCCCCGATGTCTGTGGTGCTGTAGATGCGCCTCCAATGGCCGGTGAGGAGCAGCAAGAGCTTGAGTTGCTGGCACTTTCGGTGTGGGAGCAATCGTCCGACGTTTGTGATTTTTCGTTTATTTTTTTCAGTGGGCGCCCAGGTGCAGCGGGTGGTAAACGTCGAACCCCTGTTGGTCAGGGAAAGCCCGGAGCCCCGATGTCTGTGGTGCTGTAGATGCGTTCGGAATGGGCGGTGAGGAGCAGCAAGAGCTTGACTGGCTGGCACTTTCAGTGTGGGAGCAATAGTCCGACGTTTGTGATTTTTGGGGGTTTTATTTCAGTGGGCGCCCAGGTTCAGCTGGTGGTAAACGTCGAAGCCCAGTTGGTCAGGGAAAGCCCGGAGCCCCGATGTCTGTGGTGTTGTAGATGCGCTGGGAATGGGAGGTGAGTAGCAGCAAGAGCTTGAGTTGCTGGCACTTTCAGTGTGGGAACAATCGTCCGACGTTCGTGTTTTTTTGGGTTTTTTTTCCAGTGGGCGCCCAGGTTCAGCTGGTGGTAAACGTCGAAGCCCTGTTGGTCAGGGAAAGCCCGGAGCCCCGATGTCTGTGGTGCTGTAGATGCGCTGGGAATGGCCGGTGAGGAGCAGCAAGAGATTGTGTTGCTGGCAATTTCGGTTTGGGTGCAATCGTCCGACGTTCGTGATTTTTCGGGGTTTTTTTCAGTGGGAGCCCAGGTGCAGCGAGTGGTAAACGTCGAAGCCCTGTTGGTCAGGGAAAGCCCGGAGCTCCGATGTCTGTGGTGCTGTAGATGAGCTGCCAGTGGCCGGTGAGGAACTGCAAGAGCTTGACTGGCTGGCACTTTCGGTGTGGGATCAATTGTCCGACGTTTTTGATTTTTCAGGGTTTTTTTTCAGTGACCAACTAGGTGCAGCTGGTGGTAAACGTCGAAGCCCTGTTGGTCAGGGAAAGCCCGGAGCCCCGATGTCTGTGGTGCTGTAGATGCGCTGGGAATGGCCGGTGAGGAACAGCAGGAGCTTGTGTTGCTGGCACTTTCGGTGTGGGTGCAATCGTCCGACGTTCGTGATTTTTCGGGGTTCTTTTCAGTGGGAGCCCAGGTGCAGCGAGTGGTAAACGTCGAAGCCCTGTTGGTCAGGGAAAGCCTGGAGCCCCGATGTCTGTGGTGCTGTAGATGCGCTGGGAATGGCCGGTGAGGAGCAGCAAGAGCTTGACTGGCTGGCACTTTTGGTGTGGGAGCAATTGTCCGATGTTCGTGATTTTTCTTTTATTTTTTTCAGTGGGCGCCCAGGTTCAGCTGGTGGTAAACGTCGAAGCCCTGTTGGTCAGGGAAAGCGCAGAACCCCGATGTCTGTGGTGCTGTAGATGCACTGCCGAAGTCCGGTGTGTAGCAGCAAGAGCTTGAGTTGCTGGCACTTTCGGTGTGGGAGGAATCGTCCGACGTTCGTGATTTTTCGGGGTTTTATTTCAGTTGGCGCCCAGTTGCAGCTGGTGGTAAACGTCGAAGCCCTGTTGGTCAGGGAAAGCCCGGAGCCCCGATGTCTGTGGTGCTGTAGATGCGCTGGCAATGGCTGGTGAGGAGTAGCTACAGCTTGACAGGCTGGCACTTTCGGTGTTGGAGCAATCGTCCGACGTTCGTGATTTTTCGGGGTTTTTTTTCAGTGGGCGCCCAGGTTCAGCTGGTGGTAAAGGTCGAAGCCCTGTTGGTCAGGGAAAGCCCGGAGCCCCGATGTCTGTGGTGCTGTAGATGCGCTGCCAATGGCCGGTGAGGAGCAGCAAGAGGCTGACATGCTGGCACTTTCGGTGTGGGAGGAATCGTCCGACGTTCGTGAGTTTTCGGGGTTTTTTTCAGTGGGCGCCCAGGTGCAGCTGGTGGTAAACGTCGAAGCCCTGTTGGTCAGGTAAAGCCCGGAGCCCCGATGTCTGTGGTGCTGTAGATGCGCTGGGAATGGGCGGTGAGGAGCAGCAAGAGCTTGAGTTCCTGGCACTTTCGTTGTGGGAGCAATCGTCCGACGTTCGTGATTTTTCGGGGTTTTATTTCAGTGTGCGCCCAGGTGCAGCTGGTGGTAAATGTCGAAGCCCTGTTGGTCAGGGAAAGCCCGGAGCCCCGATGTCTGTGGTGCTGTAGATGCGCTGGGAATGGGCGGTGAGGAGCAGCAAGAGCTTGACTGGCTGGCACTTTCGTTGTGGGATCAATCGTCTGATCTTCGTGATTTTTCGTTTATTTTTTTCAGTGGGCGCCCAGGTTCAGCTGGTGGTAAACGTCGAAGCCCTGTTGGTCAGGGAAAGCCCGGAGCCCCGATGTCTGTGGTGCTGTAGATGTGCTGGGAACGGCCGGTGAGGAGCAGCAAGAGCTTGTGTTGCTGGCACTTTCGGTGTGGGAGCAATCGTCCGATGTTCGTGATTTTTCGGGGGTTCTTTTCAGTGGGAGCCCAGGTGCAGCTGGTGGTAAATGTCGAAGCTTGGTTCGTCATGGAAAGCCCGGAGCTCCGATGTCTGTGGTGCTGTAGATGCGCTGCCAATGGGCGGTGAGGAGCAGCAAGAGCTTGACTGGCTGGCACTTTCGGTGTGGGAGCAATCGTCCGACGTTTGTGATTTTTCGGTGTTCTTTTCAGTGGGAGCCCAGGTGCAGCGGGTGGTAAACGTCGAAGCCCTGTTGGTCAGGGAAAGCCCGGAGCCCCGATGTCTGTGGTGCTGTAGATGCGCTGCCAATGGCCGGTGAATAGCAGCAAGAGCTTGACTGGCTGGCACTTTCAATGTGGGAACAATCGTCCGACGTTCGTGATTTTTCGGGTTTTTTTTCCAGTGCGCGCCCAGGTTCAGCTGGTGGTAAACGTCGAAGCCCTGTTCGTCAGGGAAAGCCCGGAGCCCCGATGTCTGTGGTGCTGTAGATGCGCTGGGAATGGGAGGTGAGTAGCAGCAAGAGCTTGAGTTGCTGGCACTTTCGATGTGGGAGCAATCGTGCGATGTTCGTGATTTTTCGTTTATTTTTTTCAGTGGTCGCCCAGGTGCAGCTGGTGGTAAACGTTGAAGCCCTGTTGGTCAGGGAAAGCCCGGAGCCCCGATGTCTGTGGTGCTGTAGATGCGCCTCCAATGGCCGGTGAGGAGCAGCAAGAGCTTGACAGGCTGGCATTTAAGGTGTGGCAGGAATCGTCCGACATTTGTAATTTTTGGGGTTTTTTTTTCAGGGGTCACCCAGGTGCAGCTGGTGGTAAATGTCGAAGCCCTGTTGGTCAGGGAAAGCCCGGAGCCACGATGTCTGTGGTGCTGTAGATGCGCTGCCCATGGCCCGTGAGTAGCAGCAAGAGCTTGACTGACTGGGACTTTTGGTGTGGGAGCAATCGTCCTACGTTCGTGATTTTTCGTGGTTTTAATTTCAGTGGGCGCCCAGGTGCAGCTGGTGGTAAATGTCGAAGCCCTGTTGGTCTGGGAAAGCCCGGAGCCCCGATGTCTGTGGTGCTTTAGATGCGCTGCCAATGGCCGGTGAGGAGCAGCAAGAGCTTGACAGGCTGGCATTTAAGGTGTGGCAGAAATCGTCCGATATTTGTGATTTTTGGGGTTTTTTTTTTCAGGGGGCACCCAGGTGCAGCTGGTGGTAAATGTCGAAGCCCGGTTGGTCAGGGAAAGCCCGGAGCCCCGATGTCTGTGGTGCTGTAGATGCGCTGCCCATGGCCGGTGAGGAGCAGCAAGAGCTTGACTGGCTGGCACTTTCGGTGTGGGAGCAATCGTGCGATGTTCGTGATTTTTCGTTTACTTTTTTCAGTGGGCGCCCAGGTGCAGCTGGTGGTAAACGTTGAAGCCCTGTTGTTCAGGGAAAGCGCAGAACCCCGATGTCTGTGGTGCTGTAGATGCACTGCCAAAGTCCGGTGAGTAGCAGTAAGAGCTTGAGTTGCTGGCACTTTCGGTGTGGGAGCAATCGTCCGACGTTTGTGATTTTTCGGGGTTTTTTTCAGCGGGCGCCCAGGTGCAGCTGGTGGTAAACGTTGAAGCCCTGTTGTTCAGGGAAAGCGCAGGACCCCGATGTCTGTGGTGCTGTAGATGCACTGCCAAAGTCCGGTGAGTAGCAGCAAGAGCTTGAGTTGCTGGCACTTTCGGTGTGGGAGCAATCGTCCGACGTTTGTGATTTTTCGGGGTTTTTTTCGGCGGGCTCCGAGGTGCAGCTGGTGGTAAATGTCGAAGCCCTGTTGGTCAGGGAAAGCCCGGAGCCCCGATGTCTGTGGTGCTGTAGATGCGCTGCCAATGGCCGGTGAGGAGCAGCAAGAGCTTGACTGGCTGGCACTTCAGGTGTGGGAGCAATCGTCCGACGTTTGTGATTTTTCGTTTATTTATTTCAGTGGGCGCCCAGGTGCAGCTGGTGGTAAATGTCGAAGCCCTGTTGGTCAGGGAAAGCCCGGAGCCGGGATGTCTGTGGTGCTGTAGATTCACTGCCCATGGCCGGTGAGGAGCAGCAAGAGCTTGACTGGCTGGCACTTTTGGTGTGGGAGCAATCGTCCGACGTTTTTGATTTTTCAGGGTTTTTTTTCAGTGGGTAACCAGGTGCAGCTGGTGGTAAATGTCGAAGCCCTGTTGGTCAGGGAAAGCCCGGAGCCGTGATGTCTGTGGTGCTGTAGATGCGGTGCCAATGGCCGGTGAGGAGCAGCAAGAGCTTGACTGACTGGGACTTTCGGTGTGGGAGCAATCGTCCGACGTTTGTGATATTTGGGGATTTTTTTTCCAGTGGTCGCCCAAGTTCAGCTGGTAGTAAACTTCTAAGCCCTGTTGGTCAGGGAAAGCCCGGAGCCCCGATGTCTGTGGTGCTGTAGATGCGCTGGGAATGGCCGGTGAGGAGCAGCAAGAGCTTGACTGGCTGGCACTTTCGTTGTGGGAGCAATCGTCCGACGTTCGTGATTCTTCGGGGTTTTACTTTCAGTGGGCGCCCAGGTTCAGCTGGTGGTAAACTTCTAAGCCCTGTTGGTCAGGGAAAGCCCGGAGCCCCGATGTCTGTGGTGCTGTAGATGCGCTGCCAATGGGCGGTGAGGAGCAGCAAGAGCTTGTGTTGCTGGCACTTTTGGTGTGGGAGCAATCGTCGGACGTTTGTGATTTTTGGGGATTTTTATTCACTGGGCGCCCAGGTTCAGCTGGTGGTAAACGTCTAAGCCCTGTTGGTCAGGGAAAGCCCGGAGCCCCGATGTCTGTGGTGCTGTAGATGCGCTGGGAATGGGCGGTGAGGGGCAGCCAGAGCTTGACAGGCTGGCATTTAAGGTGTGGCAGGAATCGTCCGACATTTGTGATTTTTGGGTTTTCTTTTTCAGTGGGCGCCCAGGTGCAGCTGGTGGTAAACGTTGAAGCCCTGTTGGTCAGGGAATGCCAGGAGCCCAAATGTCTGTGGTGCTGTAGATGCGCTGCCAAAGTCCGGTGAGGAGCAGCAAGAGCTTGACTGGCTGGCACTTTCGGTGTGGGAGCAATCGTCCGACGTTTGTGATTTTTCGTTTATTTTTTTCAGTGGGCGCCCAGGTTCAGCTGGTGGTAAATGTCGAAGCCCTGTTGGTCAGGGAAAGCGCAGAACCCCGACGTCTGTGGTGCTGTAGATGCACTGCCAAAGTCCGGTGAGTAGCAGCAGGAGCTTGAGTTGCTGGCACTTTCGGTGTGGGAGCAATCGTCCGACGTTTGTGATTTTTCGTTTATTTTTTTCAGTGGGCGCCCAGGTTCAGCTGGTGGTAAACGTCGAAGCCGTGTTCGTCAGGGAAAGTCCAGAGCCCTGATGTCTGTGGTGCTGTAGATGCGCTGGGAATGGCCGGTGAGGAGCAGCAAGAGCTTGACTGGCTGGCACTTTCGGTGTGGGAGCAATCGTCCGACGTTTGTGATTTTTCGTTTATTTTTTTCAGTGGGCGCCCAGGTTCAGCTGGTGGTAAACGTCGAAGCCCTGTTGTTCAGGGAAAGCGCAGAACCCCAATGTCTGTGGTGCTGTAGATGCACTGCCAAAGTCTGGTGAGGAGCAGCAAGAGCTTGACTGGCTGGCACTTTCGGTGTGGGAGCAATCGTCCGACGTTTGTGATTTTTCATTTATTTTTTTCAGTGGGCGCCCAGGTGCAGCGGGTGGTAAACGTCGAAGCCGTGTTCGTCAGGGAAAGCCCAGAGCCCTGATGTCTGTGGTGCTGTAGATGCGCTGGGAATGGGCGGTGAGGCGCAGCAAGAGCTTGACAGGCTGGCATTTAAGGTGTGGCAGGAATCGTCCGACATTTGTGATTTTTCGGGGTTTTTTTTCAGTGGGCGCCCAGGTGCAGCTGGTGGTAAATGTCGAAGCCCTGTTGGTCAGGGAAAGCCCAGAGCCCCGATGTCTGTGGTGCTGTAGATGCGCTGGGAATGGCCGGTGAGGAGCAGCAAGAGCTTGACTGGCTGGCACTTTCGGTGTGGGAGCAATCGTCCGACGTTTTTGATTTTTCAGGGTTTTTTTTCAGTGCGTAACCAGGTGCAGCTGGTGGTAAACGTCGAAGCCCTGTTGGTCAGGGAAATCCCGGAGCCCCGATGTCTGTGGTGCTGTAGATGCACTGCCAAAGTCCGGTGAGGAGCAGCAAGAGCTTGAGTTGCTGGCACTTCCGATGTGGGTGCAATCGTCCGACGTTCGTGATTTTTGGGGTTTTTTTTCAGTGGGCAACCAGGTGCACCTGGTGGTAAACGTCGAAGCCCTGTTGGTCAGGGAAATCCCGGAGCCCCGATGTCTGTGGTGCTGTAGATGCGCTGCCAATAGCCGGTGAGGAGCAGCAAGAGGCTGACATGCTGGCACTTTCGATGTGGGTGCAATCGTCTGACGTTCGTGATTTTTGGGGTTTTTTTTTCACTGGGCGCCCAGGTGCAGCTGGTGGTAAATGTTGAAGCCCTGTTGGTCAGGGAAAGCCCGGAGCCCCGATGTCTGTGGTGCTGTAGATGCGCTGGGAATGGCCGGTGAGGAGCAGCAAGAGCTTGACTGGCTGGCACTTTCAGTGTGGGAGCAATAGTCCGACGTTTGTGATTTTTGGGGGTTTTATTTCAGTGGGCGCCCAGGTTCAGCTGGTGGTAAACGTCGAAGCCCAGTTGGTCAGGGAAAGCCCGGAGCCCCGATGTCTGTGGTGCTGTAGATGCGCTGGGAATGGCCGGTGAGGAGCAGCAAGAGCTTGACTGGCTGGCACTTTTGGTGTGGGAGCAATCGTCCGACGTTCGTGATTTTTCAGGGTTTTATTTCAGTGGGCGCCCAGGTGCAGCTGGTGGTAAACGTCGAAGCCCTGTTGGTCAGGGAAAGCTCGGAGCCCCGATGTCTGTGGTGCTGTAGATGCCCTGCCAATGGGCGGTGAGGAGCAGCAAGAGCTTGAGTTGCTGGCACTTTCAGTGTGGGAATAATCGTCCGATGTTCGTGATTTTTAGTTTATTTTTTTCAGTGGGCGCCCAGGTTCAGCTGGTGGTAAATGTCGAAGCCCTGTTGGTCAGGGAAAGCGCAGAAACCCAATGTCTGTGGTGCTGTAGATGCACTGCCAAAGTCTGGTGAGTAGCAGCAAGAGCTTGAGTTGCTGGCACTTTCGTTGTGGGAGCAATCGTCTGACGTTCGTGATTTTTCGGAGTTTTATTTCAGTGGGCGCCCAGGTGCAGCTGGTGGTAAACGTCGAAGCCCTGTTGGTCAGGGAAAGCTCGGAGCCCTGATGTCTGTGGTGCTGTAGATGCACTGCCAAAGTCCGGTGAGTAGCAGCAAGAGCTTGACTGGCTGGCACTTTCGTTGTGGGAGCAATCGTCCGACGTTCGTGATTTTTCGGGGTTTTACTTTCAGTGGGCGCCCAGGTGCAGCTGGTGGTAAACGTCGAAGCCCTGTTGGTCAGGGAAAGCCCGGAGCCCCGATGTCTGTGGTGCTGTAGATGCGCTGCCAAAGTCTGGTGAGTAGCAGCAAGAGCTTGAGTTGCTGGCACTTTCGTTGTGGGAGCAATCGTCTGACGTTCGTGATTTTTCGGAGATTTATTTCAGTGGGCGCCCAGGTGCAGCTGGTGGTAAACGTTGAAGCCCTGTTGGTCAGGGAAAGCTCGGAGCCCCGATGTCTGTGGTGCTGTAGATGCCCTGCCAATGGGCGGTGAGTAGCAGCAAGAGCTTGAGTTGCTGGCAGTTTCGGTGTGGGAGCAATCGTCCGATATTCATGATTTTTCGTTTATTTTTTTCAGTGGGCGCCCAGGTTCAGCTGGTGGTAAACGTCGAAGCCCTGTTGGTCAGGGAAAGCCCGGAGCCCCGATGTCTGTGGTGCTGTAGATGCACTGCCAAAGTCTGGTGAGTAGCAGCAAGAGCTTGAGTTGCTGGCACTTTCGTTGTGGGAGCAATCGTCTGACGTTCGTGATTTTTCGGAGTTTTATTTCAGTGTGCGCCCAGGTGCAGCTGGTGGTAAACGTTGAAGCCCAGTTGGTCAGGGAAAGCTCGGAGCCCCGATGTCTGTGGTGCTGTAGATGCCCTTCCAATGGGCAGTGAGTAGCAGCAAGAGCTTGAGTTGCTGGCAGTTTCGGTGTGGGAGCAATCGTCCGATATTCATGATTTTTCGTTTATTTTTTTCAGTGGGCGCCCAGGTGCAGCTGGTGGTAAACGTCGAACGCTGTTCGTCAGGGAAAGCCTGGAGCCCCGATATCTGTGGTGCTGTAGATGCACTGCCAAAGTCCGGTGAGTAGCAGCAAGAGCTTGAGTTGCTGGCAGTTTCGTTGTGGGAGCAATCGTCCGACGTTCGTGATTTTTCGGGGTTTTATTTCAGTGGGCGCCCAGGTGCAGCTGGTGGTAAATGTCGAAGCCCTGATGGTCAGGGAAAGCCCGGAGCCCCGATGTCTGTGGTGCTGTAGATGTGCTGCCAATGGCCGGTGAGGAGCAGCAAGAGCTTGAGTTGCTGGCACTTTCGTTGTGGGAGCAATCGTCCGACGTTCGTGATTTTTCGGGTTTTTTGTCCAGTGGGCGCCCAGGTTCAGCTGGTGGTAAACGTCGAAGCCCTGTTGGTCAGGGAAAGCCCGGAGCCCCGATGTCTGTGGTGCTGTAGATGTGCTGCCAATCGCCGCTGAGGAGCAGCAAGAGCTTGACTGGCTGGCACTTTGGGTGTGGGAGCAATCGTCGGACGTTCGTGATTTTTCGGGGTTTTATTTCAGTGGGCGCCCAGGTTCAGCTGGTGGTAATCGTCGAAGCCCAGTTGGTCAGGGAAAGCCCGGAGCCCCGATGTCTGTGGTGCTGTAGATGCGCTGGGAATGGCCGGTGTTCAGCAGCTAGAGCTTGATTGTCTGGCACTTTCGGTGTGGGAGCAATCGTCCGACGTTCGTGATTTTTCGGGTTTTTTTTCCAGTGGGCGCCCAGGTTCAGCTGGTGGTAAACGTCGAAGCCCTGTTCGTCAGGGAAAGCCCGGAGCCCCGATGTCTGTGGTGCTGTAGATGCGCTGGGAATGGCCGGTGAGGAGCAGCAAGAGCTTGTGTTGCTGGCACTTTCGGTGTGGGAGCAATCGTCCGATGTTCGTGATTTTTCGGGGTTCTTTTCAGTGGGAGCCCAGGTGCAGAGAGTGGTAAACGTCGAAGCCCTGTTGGTCAGGGAAAGCCCGGAGCTCCGATGTCTGTGGTGCTGTAGATGCGCTGCCAATGGCCGGTGAGGAGCAGCAAGAGCTTGACTGGCTGGCACTTTCGGTGTGGGAGCAATCGTCCGACGTTCGTGATTTTTCGGGGTTTTATTTCAGTGGGGGCCCAGGTTCAGCTGGTGGTAAATGTCGAAGCCCTGTTGGTCAGGGAAAGCCCGGAGCCGCGATGTCTGTGGTGCTGTAGATGCGCTGCCAATGGCCGGTGAGGAGCAGCAAGAGCTTGACTGGCTGGCACTTTCGGTGTGGGAGCAATCGTCCGACGTTTGTGATTTTTCGTTTATTTTTTTCAGTGGGAGCCCAGGTGCAGCGGGTGGTAAACGTTGAAGCCCAGTTGGTCAGGGAAAGCTCGGAGCCCCGATGTCTGTGGTGCTGTAGATGCCCTGCCAATGGGCAGTGAGTAGCAGCAAGAGCTTGAGTTGCTGGCAGTTTCGGTGTGGGAGCAATCGTCCGATATTCATGATTTTTCGTTTATTTTTTTCAGTGGGCGCCCAGGTGCAGCTGGTGGTAAACGTCGAACGCTGTTCGTCAGGGAAAGCCTGGAGCCCCGATGTCTGTGGTGCTGTAGATGCACTGCCAAAGTCCGGTGAGTAGCAGCAGGAGCTTGAGTTGCTGGCAGTTTCGTTGTGGGAGCAATCGTCCGACGTTCGTGATTTTTCGGGGTTTTATTTCAGTGGGAGCCCAGGTGCAGCTGGTGGTAAACTTCTAAGCCCTGTTGGTCAGGGAAAGCCCGGAGCCCCGATGTCTGTGGTGCTGTAGATGCGCTGGGAATGGCCGGTGTTCAGCAGCTAGAGCTTGACTGTCTGGCACTTTTGGTGTGGGAGCAATCGTCCGACGTTCGTGATTTTTCGGGGTTCTTTTCAGTGGGAGCCGAGGTGCAGCTGGTGGTAAATGTCGAAGCCCTGATGGTCAGGGAAAGCCCGGAGCCCCGATGTCTGTGGTGCTGTAGATGCGCTGGGAATGGCCGGTGTTCAGCAGCTAGAGCTTGACTGGCTGGCACTTTCGTTGTGGGAGCAATCGTCCGACGTTCGTGATTTTTCAGGGTTTTACTTTCAGTGGGCGCACAGGTGCAGCTGGTGGTAAACGTCGAAGCCCTGTTGGTCAGGGAAAGCCCACAGCCCCGATGTCTGTGGTGCTGTAGATGCGCTGGGAATGGGCGGTGAGGAGCAGCAAGAGCTTGAGTTGCTGGCACTTTCAGTGTAGGAGCAATCGTCGGACGTTTGTGATTTTTGGGGATTTTTATTCACTGGGCGCCCAGGTTCAGCTGGTGGTAAACGTCGAAGCCCTGTTGGTCAGGGAAAGCCCGGAGCCCCGATGTCTGTGGTGCTGTAGATGCGCTGGGAATGGGCGGTGAGGAGCAGCAAGAGCTTGACTGGCTGGCACTTTTGGTGTGGGAGCAATCGTCCGACGTTCGTGATTCTTCGGGGTTTTACTTTCAGTGGGCGCCCAGGTTCAGCTGGTGGTAAACGTCGAAGCCCTGTTGGTCAGGGAAAGCCCGGAGCCCCGATGTCTGTGGTGCTGTAGATGCGCTGCCAATAGCCGGTGAGGAGCAGCAAGAGCTTGAGTTGCCCACACTTTCAGTGTGGGAGCAATCGTCCGACGTTTTTGATTTTTCAGGGTTTTTTTTCAGTGGGTAACCAGGTGCAGCTGGTGGTAAATGTCGAAGCCCTGTTGGTCAGGGAAAGCCCGGAGCCCCGATGTCTGTGGTGCTGTAGATGCGCTGGGAATGGCCGGTGAGGAGCAGCAAGAGCTTGATTGGCTGGCACTTTTGCTGTGGGAGCAATCGTCCGACGTTCGTGATTTTTCTTCAATTTTTTTCAGTGGGCGCCCAGGTTCAGCGGGTGGTAAACGTCGAAGCCCTGTTGGTCAGGGAAAGCCCGGAGCCGCGATGTCTGTGGTGCTGTAGATGCGCTGCCAAAGTCCGGTGAGTAGCAGCAGGACCTTGAGTTGCTGGCACTTTCGTTGTGGGAGCAATCGTCCGACGTTCGTGATTTTTCGGAGTTTTATTTCAGTGGGCGCCCAGGTGCAGCTGGTGGTAAATGTCGAAGCCCTGTTGGTCAGGGAAAGCCCGGAGCCCCGATGTCTGTGGTGCTGTAGATGCGCTGCCAATGGCCGGGGAGGAGCAGCAAGAGCTTGACTGTCTGGCACTTTCGGTGTGGGTGCAATCGTCCGACGTTCGTGATTTTTGGGGTTTTTTTCAGTGGGCGCCCAGGTGCAGCTGGTGGTAAACGTCGAAGCCCTGTTGGTCAGGGAAAGCTCGGAGCCCCGATGTCTGTGGTGCTGTAGATGCACTGGGAGTGTCCGGGGAGGAGCAGCAAGAGCTTGACTGGCTGGCACTTTCGTTGTGGGAGCAATCGTCCGACGTTTGTGATTTTTCGGGGTTTTATTTCAGTGGGCGCCCAGGTGCAGCTGGTGGTAAACGTTGAAGCCCTGTTGGTCAGGGAAAGCTCGGAGCCCCGATGTCTGTGGTGCTGTAGATGCGCTGGGAATGGCCGGTGAGGAGCAGCAAGAGCTTGAGTTGCTGGCACTTTCGGTGTGGGAGCAATCGTCCGATGTTCATGATTTTTCGTTTATTTTTTTCAGTGGGCGCCCAGGTGCAGCTGGTGGTAAACGTCGAAGCCCTGTTCGTCAGGGAAAGCCCGGAGCCCCGATGTCTGTGGTGCTGTAGATGCACTGGGAATGGGCGGTGAGGAGCAGCAAGAGCTTGTGTTGCTGGCACTTTCGGTGTGGGAGCAATCGTCCGATGTTCGTGATTTTTCGGGGTTTTACTTTCAGTGGGCGCCCAGGTTCAGCTGGTGGTAAACGTCGAAGCCCTGTTGGTCAGGGAAAGCCCGGAGCCCCGATGTCTGTGGTGCTGTAGATGCGCTGCCAATGGCCGGTGAGGAGCAGCAAGAGCTTGACTGGCTGGCACTTTCGTTGTGGGAGCAATCGTCCGACGTTCGTGATTTTTCGGGGTTTTACTTTCAGTGGGCGCCCAGGTTCAGCTGGTGGTAAACGTCGAAGCCCTGTTGGTCAGGGAAAGCCCGGAGCCCCGATGTCTGTGGTGCTGTAGATGCGCTGCCAAGGTCCGGTGAGTAGCAGCAAGAGCTTGAGTTGCTGGCACTTTCGTTGTGGGAGCAATCGTCCGACGTTCGTGATTTTTCGGGGTTTTATTTCAGTGGGGGCCCAGGTTCAGCTGGTGGTAAATGTCGAAGCCCTGATGGTCAGGGAAAGCCCGGAGCCGCGATGTCTGTGGTGCTGTAGATGCGCTGCCAATGGCCGGTGAGGAGCAGCAAGAGCTTGACTGGCTGGCACTTTCAATGTGGGAACATTCGTCCGACGTTCGTGATTTTTCGGGTTTTTTTTCCAGTGGGCGCCCAGGTTCAGCTGGTGGTAAACGTCGAAGCCCTGTTCGTCAGGGAAAGCCCGGAGCCCCGATGTCTGTGGTGCTGTAGATGCGCTGGGAATAGCCGGTGAGGAGCAGAAAGAGCTTGTGTTGCTGGCACTTTCGGTGTGGGAGCAATCGTCCGACGTTCGTGATTTTTCGGGGTTCTTTTCAGTGGGAGCCCAGGTGCAGCGAGTGGTAAACGTCGAAGCCCTGTTGGTCAGGGAAAGCCCGGAGCCGCGATGTCTGTGGTGCTGTAGATGCGCTGCCAATGGCCGGTGAGGAGCAGCAAGAGCTTGACTGGCTGGCACTTTCGGTGTGGGAGCAATCGTCCGACGTTTGTGATTTTTTGTTTATTTTTTTCAGTGGGCGCCCAGGTGCAGCGGGTGGTAAACGTCGAAGCCCTGTTGGTCAGGGAAAGCCCGGAGCCGCGATGTCTGTGGTGCTGCAGATGAGCTGGGAATGGCCGGTGAGTAGCAGCAAGAGCTTGACAGGCTGGCATTTAAGGTGTGGCAGGAATCGTCCGACATTTGTGATTTTTCAGGGTTTTTTTTCAGTGGGTAACCAGGTGCAGCTGGTGGTAAATGTCCAAGCCCCGTTCGTCAGGGAAAGCCCAGAGCCGCGATGTCTGTGGTGCTGTAGATGCGCTGGGAATGGGCGGTGAGGAGCAGCAAGAGCTTGAGTTGCTGGCACTTTTGGTGTGGGAGCAATTGTCCGACGTTTTTGATTTTTCAGGGTTTTTTTTCAGTGGGTAACCAGGTGCAGCTGGTGGTAAATGTCGAAGCCCTGTTGGTCAGGGAAAGCCCAGAGACCCGATGTCTGTGGTGCTGTAGATGCGCTGGGAATGGCCGGTGAGGAGCAGCAAGAGCTTGACTGGCTGGCACTTTCGGTGTGGGAGCAATCGTGCGATGTTCGTGATTTTTCGGGGTTTTTTTTCAGTGGGCGCCCAGGTGCAGCTGGTGGTAAACGTCGAAGCCCTGTTGGTCAGGGAAAGCCCGGAGCCCCGATGTCTGTGGTGCTGTAGATGCGCTGGGAATGGCCGGTGAGGAACAGCAAGAGCTTGAGTTGCTGGCACTTTCGGTGTGGGAGCAATCGTCCGACGTTCGTGATTTTTCGGGGTTTTATTTCAGTGGGCGCCCAGGTTCAGCTGGTGGTAAATGTCGAAGCCCTGTTGGTCAGGGAAATCCCGGAGCCCCGATGTCTGTGGTGCTGTAGATGCGCTGCCAATGGCCGGTGAGGAGCAGCAAGAGCTTGACTGGCTGGCACTTTCGGTGTGGGAGCAATCGTCCGATGTTCGTGATTTTTAGTTTATTTTTTTCAGTGGGCGCCCAGGTTCAGCTGGTGGTAAATGTCGAAGCCCTGTTGGTCAGGGAAAGCCCGGAGCCCCGATGTCTGTGGTGCTGTAGATGCGCTGCCAATGGCCAGTGAGGAACAGCAAGAGCTTGACTGGCTGGCACTTTTGGTGTGGGAGCAATCGTCCGACGTTCGTGATTTTTGGGGGTTTTATTTCAGTGGGCGCCCAGGTTCAGCTGGTTGTAAACGTCGAAGCCCAGTTGGTCAGGGAAAGCCCGGAGCCGCGATGTCTGTGGTGCTGCAGATGAGCTGGGAATGGCCGGTGAGTAGCAGCAAGAGCTTGACAGGCTGGCATTTAAGGTGTGGCAGGAATCGTCCGACATTTGTGATTTTTCAGGGTTTTTTTTCAGTGGGTAACCAGGTGCAGCTGGTGGTAAATGTCGAAGCCCCGTTCGTCAGGGAAAGCCCAGAGCCGCGATGTCTGTGGTGCTGTAGATGCGCTGGGAATGGGCGGTGAGGAGCAGCAAGAGCTTGAGTTGCTGGCACTTTTGGTGTGGGAGCAATTGTCCGACGTTTTTGATTTTTCAGGGTTTTTTTTCAGTGGGTAACCAGGTGCAGCTGGTGGTAAATGTCGAAGCCCTGTTGGTCAGGGAAAGCCCAGAGACCCGATGTCTGTGGTGCTGTAGATGCGCTGGGAATGGCCGGTGAGGAGCAGCAAGAGCTTGACTGGCTGGCACTTTCGGTGTGGGAGCAATCGTGCGATGTTCGTGATTTTTCGGGGTTTTTTTTCAGTGGGCGCCCAGGTGCAGCTGGTGGTAAACGTCGAAGCCCTGTTGGTCAGGGAAAGCCCGGAGCCCCGATGTCTGTGGTGCTGTAGATGCGCTGGGAATGGCCGGTGAGGAACAGCAAGAGCTTGAGTTGCTGGCACTTTCGGTGTGGGAGCAATCGTCCGACGTTCGTGATTTTTCGGGGTTTTATTTCAGTGGGCGCCCAGGTTCAGCTGGTGGTAAATGTCGAAGCCCTGTTGGTCAGGGAAATCCCGGAGCCCCGATGTCTGTGGTGCTGTAGATGCGCTGCCAATGGCCGGTGAGGAGCAGCAAGAGCTTGACTGGCTGGCACTTTCGGTGTGGGAGCAATCGTCCGATGTTCGTGATTTTTAGTTTATTTTTTTCAGTGGGCGCCCAGGTTCAGCTGGTGGTAAACGTCGAAGCCCTGTTGGTCAGGGAAAGCCCGGAGCCCCGATGTCTGTGGTGCTGTAGATGCGCTGCCAATGGCCGGTGAGGAGCAGCAAGAGGTTGACTGTCTGGCACTTTTGGTGTGGGAGCAATAGTCCGATGTTTGTGATTATTCGGGGTGTTTTTTCAGTGGGAGCCCAGGTGCAGCTGGTGGTAAACGTCGAAGCCCTGTTGGTCAGGGAAAGCCCGGAGCCCCGATGTCTGTGGTGCTGTAGATGCGCTGCCAAAGTCCGGTGAGGAGCAGCAAGAGCTTGACTGGCTGGCACTTTTGGTGTGGGAGCAATCGTCCGACGTTCGTGATTTTTGGGGGTTTTATTTCAGTGGGCGCCCAGGTTCAGCTGGTTGTAAACGTCGAAGCCCAGTTGGTCAGGGAAAGCCCGGAGCCCCGATGTCTGTGGTGCTGTAGATGCGCTGGGAATGGCCGGTGAGGAGCAGCAAGAGCTTGAGTTGCTGGCACTTTCAGTGTGGGAGCAATCGTCCGACGTTCGTGATTTTTCGGGGTTTTATTTCAGTGGGCGCCCAGGTGCAGCTGGTGGTAAATGTCGAAGGCCTGTTGGTCAGGGAAATCCCGGAGCCCCGATGTCTGTGGTGCTGTAGATGCGCTGCCAGTGGCCGGTGAGGAGCAGCAAGAGCTTGAGTTGCTGGCACTTTCGGTGTGGGAGCAATCGTCCGACGTTTTTGATTTTTCAGGGTTTTTTTTCAGTGGGTAACCAGGTGCAGCTGGTGGTAAATGTCGAAGGCCTGTTGGTCAGGGAAAGCCCGGAGCCCCGATGTCTGTGGTGCTGTAGATGCGCTGGGAATGGCCGGTGAGGAGCAGCAAGAGCTTGTGTTGCTGGCACTTTCGGTGTGGGAACAATCGTCCGACGTTCGTGATTTTTCGGGGTTTTTTTTCAGTGGGCGCCCAGGTGCAGCTGGTGGTAAACGTCGAAGCCCTGTTGGTCAGGGAAAGCCCAGAGCCCCGATGTCTGTGGTGCTGTAGATGCGCTGCCAAAGTCCGGTGAGTAGGAGCAAGAGCTTGAGTTGCTGGCACTTTCGTTGTGGGAGCAATCGTCCGACGTTCGTGATTTTTGGGGGTTTTATTTCAGTGGGAGCCCAGGTTCAGCTGGTGGTAAATGTCGAAGGCCTGTTGGTCAGGGAAAGCCCGGAGCGCCGATGTCTGTGGTGCTGTAGATGCGCTGGGAATGGCCGGTGAGGAGCAGCAAGAGCTTGACTGGCTGGCACTTTCAGTGTGGGAGCAATCGTCCGACGTTCGTGATTTTTCGGGGTTTTATTTCAGTGGGCGCCCAGGTGCAGCTGGTGGTAAACGTCGAAGCCCTGTTGGTCAGGGAAAGCTCGGAGCCCCGATGTCTGTGGTGCTGTAGATGCGCTGCCAAAGTCCGGTGAGGAGCAGCAAGAGCTTGAGTTGCTGGCACTTTTGGTGTGGGAGCAATCGTCCGATGTTCGTGATTTTTCTTTTATTTTTTTTCAGTGGGCGCCCAGGTGCAGCTGGTGGTAAACGTCGAAGCCCTGTTGGTCAGGGAAAGCCCGGAGCCCCGATGTCTGTGGTGATGTAGATGCGCTGGGAATGGCCGGTGAGGAGCAGCAAGAGCTTGAGTTGCTGGCACTTTCGGTGTGGGAGCAATCGTCCGACGTTTTTGATTTTTCAGGGTTTTTTTTCAGTGGGTAACCAGGTTCAGCTGGTGGTAAATGTCGAAGCCCTGTTGGTCAGGGAAAGCCCACAGCCCCGATGTCTGTGGTGTTGTAGATGCGTTGGGAATGGCCGGTGAGGAGCAGCAAGAGCTTGACTGGCTGGCACTTTCGGTGTGGGAGCAATCGTCCGATGTTCGTGATTTTTCTTTTATTTTTTTCAGCGGGCGCCCAGGTTCAGCTGGTGGTAAACGTCGAAGCCCTGTTGGTCAGGGAAAGCGCAGAACCCCGATATCTGTGGTGCTGTAGATGCGCTGGGAATGGCCGGTGAGGAGCAGCAAGAGCTTGACTGGCTGGCACTTTCGGTGTGGGAGCAATCGTCCGACGTTCGTGATTTTTCAGGGTTTTTTTTCAGTGGGTAACCAGGTGCAGCTGGTGGTAAACGTCGAAGCCCTGTTGGTCAGGGAAAGCCCAGAGCCCCGATGTCTGTGGTGCTGTAGATGCGCTGGGAATGGGCGGTGAGGAGCAGCAAGAGCTTGAGTTGCTGGCACTTTCGGTGTGGGAGCAATCGTCCGACGTTCGTGATTTTTCGGGGTTTTACTTTCAGTGGGCGCCCAGGTTCAGCTGGTGGTAAACGTCGAAGCCCTGTTGGTCAGGGAAAGCCCGGAGCCCCGATGTCTGTGGTGCTGTAGATGAGCTGCCAATGGCCGGTGAGGAGCAGCAAGAGCTTGACTGTCTGGCACTTTCGGTGTGGGAGCAATCGTCCGATGTTCGTGATTTTTCTTTTATTTTTTTCAGCGGGCGCCCAGGTTCAGCTGGTGGTAAACGTCGAAGCCCTGTTGGTCAGGGAAAGCGCAGAACCCCGATATCTGTGGTGCTGTAGATGCGCTGCCAATGGCCGGTGAGGAGCAGCAAGAGCTTGACTGGCTGGCACTTTCAATGTGGGAACAATCGTCCGACGTTCGTGATTTTTCGGGTTTTTTTTCCAGTGGGCGCCCTGGTTCAGCTGGTGGTAAACGTCGAAGCCCTGTTGGTCAGGGAAAGCCCGGAGCCCCGATGTCTGTGGTGCTGTAGATGCGCTGGGAATGGCCGGTGAGGAGCAGAAAGAGCTTGTGTTGCTGGCACTTTCGGTGTGGGAGCAATCGTCCGACGTTCGTGATTTTTCGGGGTTCTTTTCAGTGGGAGCCCAGGTGCAGCGAGTGGTAAACGTCGAAGCCCTGTTGGTCAGGGAAATCCCGGAGCCCCGATGTCTGTGGTGCTGTAGATGCGCTGCCAATGGCCGGTGAGGAGCAGCAAGAGCTTGACTGGCTGGCACTTTCGGTGTGGGAGCAATCGTCCGATGTTCGTGATTTTTAGTTTATTTTTTTCAGTGGGCGCCCAGGTGCAGCTGGTGGTAAACGTCGAAGCCCTGTTGGTCAGGGAAAGCCCGGAGCCCCGATGTCTGTGGTGCTGTAGATGCGCTGCCAATGGCCGGTGAGGAGCAGCAAGAGGTTGACTGTCTGGCACTTTTGGTGTGGGAGCAATAGTCCGATGTTTGTGATTATTCGGGGTGTTTTTTCAGTGGGAGCCCAGGTGCAGCTGGTGGTAAACGTCGAAGCCCTGTTGGTCAGGGAAAGCCCGGAGCCCCGATGTCTGTGGTGCTGTAGATGCGCTGCCAAAGTCCGGTGAGGAGCAGCAAGAGCTTGACTGGCTGGCACTTTTGGTGTGGGAGCAATCGTCCGACGTTCGTGATTTTTGGGGGTTTTATTTCAGTGGGCGCCCAGGTTCAGCTGGTTGTAAACGTCGAAGCCCAGTTGGTCAGGGAAAGCCCGGAGCCCCGATGTCTGTGGTGCTGTAGATGCGCTGGGAATGGCCGGTGAGGAGCAGCAAGAGCTTGAGTTGCTGGCACTTTCAGTGTGGGAGCAATCGTCCGACGTTCGTGATTTTTCGGGGTTTTATTTCAGTGGGCGCCCAGGTGCAGCTGGTGGTAAATGTCGAAGGCCTGTTGGTCAGGGAAATCCCGGAGCCCCGATGTCTGTGGTGCTGTAGATGCGCTGCCAGTGGCCGGTGAGGAGCAGCAAGAGCTTGAGTTGCTGGCACTTTCGGTGTGGGAGCAATCGTCCGACGTTTTTGATTTTTCAGGGTTTTTTTTCAGTGGGTAACCAGGTGCAGCTGGTGGTAAATGTCGAAGGCCTGTTGGTCAGGGAAAGCCCGGAGCCCCGATGTCTGTGGTGCTGTAGATGCGCTGGGAATGGCCGGTGAGGAGCAGCAAGAGCTTGTGTTGCTGGCACTTTCGGTGTGGGAACAATCGTCCGACGTTCGTGATTTTTCGGGGTTTTTTTTCAGTGGGCGCCCAGGTGCAGCTGGTGGTAAACGTCGAAGCCCTGTTGGTCAGGGAAAGCCCAGAGCCCCGATGTCTGTGGTGCTGTAGATGCGCTGCCAAAGTCCGGTGAGTAGGAGCAAGAGCTTGAGTTGCTGGCACTTTCGTTGTGGGAGCAATCGTCCGACGTTCGTGATTTTTGGGGGTTTTATTTCAGTGGGAGCCCAGGTTCAGCTGGTGGTAAATGTCGAAGGCCTGTTGGTCAGGGAAAGCCCGGAGCGCCGATGTCTGTGGTGCTGTAGATGCGCTGGGAATGGCCGGTGAGGAGCAGCAAGAGCTTGACTGGCTGGCACTTTCAGTGTGGGAGCAATCGTCCGACGTTCGTGATTTTTCGGGGTTTTATTTCAGTGGGCGCCCAGGTGCAGCTGGTGGTAAACGTCGAAGCCCTGTTGGTCAGGGAAAGCTCGGAGCCCCGATGTCTGTGGTGCTGTAGATGCGCTGCCAAAGTCCGGTGAGGAGCAGCAAGAGCTTGAGTTGCTGGCACTTTTGGTGTGGGAGCAATCGTCCGATGTTCGTGATTTTTCTTTTATTTTTTTTCAGTGGGCGCCCAGGTGCAGCTGGTGGTAAACGTCGAAGCCCTGTTGGTCAGGGAAAGCCCGGAGCCCCGATGTCTGTGGTGATGTAGATGCGCTGGGAATGGCCGGTGAGGAGCAGCAAGAGCTTGAGTTGCTGGCACTTTCGGTGTGGGAGCAATCGTCCGACGTTTTTGATTTTTCAGGGTTTTTTTTCAGTGGGTAACCAGGTTCAGCTGGTGGTAAATGTCGAAGCCCTGTTGGTCAGGGAAAGCCCACAGCCCCGATGTCTGTGGTGTTGTAGATGCGTTGGGAATGGCCGGTGAGGAGCAGCAAGAGCTTGACTGGCTGGCACTTTCGGTGTGGGAGCAATCGTCCGATGTTCGTGATTTTTCTTTTATTTTTTTCAGCGGGCGCCCAGGTTCAGCTGGTGGTAAACGTCGAAGCCCTGTTGGTCAGGGAAAGCGCAGAACCCCGATATCTGTGGTGCTGTAGATGCGCTGGGAATGGCCGGTGAGGAGCAGCAAGAGCTTGACTGGCTGGCACTTTCGGTGTGGGAGCAATCGTCCGACGTTCGTGATTTTTCAGGGTTTTTTTTCAGTGGGTAACCAGGTGCAGCTGGTGGTAAACGTCGAAGCCCTGTTGGTCAGGGAAAGCCCAGAGCCCCGATGTCTGTGGTGCTGTAGATGCGCTGGGAATGGGCGGTGAGGAGCAGCAAGAGCTTGAGTTGCTGGCACTTTCGGTGTGGGAGCAATCGTCCGACGTTCGTGATTTTTCGGGGTTTTACTTTCAGTGGGCGCCCAGGTTCAGCTGGTGGTAAACGTCGAAGCCCTGTTGGTCAGGGAAAGCCCGGAGCCCCGATGTCTGTGGTGCTGTAGATGAGCTGCCAATGGCCGGTGAGGAGCAGCAAGAGCTTGACTGTCTGGCACTTTCGGTGTGGGAGCAATCGTCCGATGTTCGTGATTTTTCTTTTATTTTTTTCAGCGGGCGCCCAGGTTCAGCTGGTGGTAAACGTCGAAGCCCTGTTGGTCAGGGAAAGCGCAGAACCCCGATATCTGTGGTGCTGTAGATGCGCTGCCAATGGCCGGTGAGGAGCAGCAAGAGCTTGACTGGCTGGCACTTTCAATGTGGGAACAATCGTCCGACGTTCGTGATTTTTCGGGTTTTTTTTCCAGTGGGCGCCCTGGTTCAGCTGGTGGTAAACGTCGAAGCCCTGTTGGTCAGGGAAAGCCCGGAGCCCCGATGTCTGTGGTGCTGTAGATGCGCTGGGAATGGCCGGTGAGGAGCAGAAAGAGCTTGTGTTGCTGGCACTTTCGGTGTGGGAGCAATCGTCCGACGTTCGTGATTTTTCGGGGTTCTTTTCAGTGGGAGCCCAGGTGCAGCGAGTGGTAAACGTCGAAGCCCTGTTGGTCAGGGAAAGCCCGGAGCTCCGATGTCTGTGGTGCTGTAGATGCACTGCCAAAGTCCGGTGAGGAGCAGCAAGAGCTTGACTGGCTGGCACTTTCGGTGTTGGAGCAATTGTCCGACGTTTTTGATTTTTCAGGGTTTTTTTTCAGTGGCCAACTAGGTGCAGCTGGTGGTAAATGTCGAAGGCCTGTTGGTCAGGGAAAGCCAGGAGCCGCGATGTCTGTGGTGCTGTAGATGCGCTGCCAATGGCCGGTGAGGAGCAGCAAGAGCTTGACTGGCTGGCACTTCTGGTGTGGGAGCAATCGTCCGACGTTCGTGATTTTTCGGGGTTTTTTTCATTGGGCGCCCAGGTGCAGCTGGTGGTAAACGTCGAAGCCCTGTTGGTCAGGGAACGCCCGGAGCCCCGATGTCTGTGGTGCTGTAGATGCGCTGCCAATGGCCGGTGAGGAGCAGCAAGAGGTTGACTGTCTGGCACTTTTGGTGTGGGAGCAATCGTCCGATGTTTGTGATTATTCGGGGTTTTTTTTCAGTGGGCGCCCAGGTGCAGCTGGTGGTAAACGTCGAAGCCCTGTTGGTCAGGGAAAGCCCGGAGCCCCGATGTCTGTGTTGCTGTAGATGCACTGCCAAAGTCCGGTGAGGAGCAGCAAGAGCTTGACTGGCTGGCACTTTCGGTGTGGGAGGAATCGTCCGACGTTCGTGATTTTTGGGGGTTTTATTTCAGTGGGCGCCCAGGTGCAGCTGGTGGTAAATGTCGAAGCCCTGTTGGTCAGGGAAAGCCCGGAGCCCCGATGTCTGTGGTGCTGTAGATGCGCTGGGAATGGCCGGTGTTCAGCAGCTAGAGCTTGACTGTCTGGCACTTTTGGTGTGGGAGCAATCGTCCGACGTTCGTCATTTTTCAGGGTTTTTTTTCAGTGGGCGCCCAGGTTCAGCTGGTGGTAAACGTCGAAGGCCTGTTGGTCAGGGAAAGCCCGGAGCCCCGATGTCTGTGGTGCTGTAGATGTGCTGCCAATGGCCGGTGAGGAGCAGCAAGAGCTTGAGTTGCTGGCACTTTCGGTGTGGGAGCAATCGTCCGACGTTCGTGATTTTTCGGGGTTTTATTTCAGTGGGCGCCCAGGTGCCGCTGGTGGTAAACGTTGAAGCCCTGTTGGTCAGGGAAAGCTCGGAGCCCCGATGTCTGTGGTGCTGTAGATGCCCTGCCAATGGGCGGTGAGTAGCAGCAAGAGCTTGACTGTCTGGCACTTTCGGTGTGGGAGCAATCGTCCGATGTTCGTGATTTTTCGTTTATCTTTTTCAGTGGGCGCCCAGGTTCATCTGGTGGTAAACGTCGAAGCCCTGTTGGTCAGGGAAAGCGCAGAGCCCCGATGTCTGTGGTGCTGTAGATGCGCTGCGAATGGCCGGTGAGGAGCAGCAAGAGCTTGAGTTGCTGGCACTTTCAATGTGGGCGCAATCGTCCGACGTTCGTGATTTTTGGGGGTTTTATTTCAGTGGGCGCCCAGGTTCAGCTGGTGGTAAACGTCGAAGCCCTGTTGGTCAGGGAAAGCCCGGAGCCCCGATGTCTGTGGTGCTGTAGATGCGCTGGGAATGGCCGGTGAGGAGCAGCAAGAGCTTGACTGGCTGGCACTTTCGGTGTGGGAGCAATCGTCCGATGTTCATGATTTTTCGTTTATTTTTTTCAGTGGGCGCCCAGGTGCAGCTGATGGTAAATGTCGAAGCCCTCTTGGTCAGGGAAAGCGTAGAACCCCGATGTCTGTGGTGCTGTAGATGCACTCCCAAAGTCCGGTGAGTAGCAGCAAGAGCTTGAGTTGCTGGCACTTTCGGTGTGGGAGCAATCGTCCGACGTTCGTGATTTTTCGGGGTTTTATTTCAGTGGGCGCCCAGGTGCAGCTGGTGGTAAACGTCGAAGCCCAGTTGATCAGGGAAAGTCCGGAGCACCGATGTCTGTGGTGCTGTAGATGCACTGCCAAAGTCCGGTGAGTAGCAGCAAGAGCTTGAGTTGCTGGCACTTTTGGTGTGGGAGCATTCGTCCGACGTTCGTGATTTTTGGGGGTTTTATTTCAGTGGGTGACCAGGTGCAGCTGGTGGTAAATGTCGAAGCCCTGTTGGTCAGGGAAATCCCGGAGCCCCGATGTCTGTGGTGCTGTAGTTGCGCTGCCAATGTCCGGTGAGGAGCAGCAAGAGCTTGAGTTGCTGGCACTTTCGGTGTGGGAGCAATCGTGCGATGTTCGTGATTTTTCGTTTATTTTTTTCAGTGGGCGCCCAGGTGCAGCTGGTGGTAAACGTTGAAGCCCTGTTGTTCAGGGAAAGCCCGGAGCCCCGATGTCTGTGGTGCTGTAGATGCACTGCCAAAGTCCGGTGAGTACCAGCAAGAGCTTGAGTTGCTGGCACTTTCGGTGTGGGAGGAATCGTCCGACGTTCGTGATTTTTCGGGGTTTTACTTTCAGTGGGCGCCCAGGTGCAGCTGATGGTAAATGTCGAAGCCCTGTTCATCAGGGAAAGCCCGGAGCCCCGATGTCTGTGGTGCTGTAGATGGGCTGGCAATGGCCGGTAAGGAGCAGCAAGAGCTTGACTGGCTGGCACTTTCGGTGTGCGAGGAATCGTCCGACGTTCGTGATTCTTCGGGGTTTTACTTTCAGTGGGCGCCCAGGTGCAGCTGGTGGTAAATATCGAAGCCCTGTTGGTCAGGGAAAGCCCGGAGCCCCGATGTCTGTGGTGCTGTAGATGCGCTGGGAATGGCCGGTGAGGAGCAGCAGGAGCTTGAGTTGCTGGCACTTTCGGTGTGGGAGCAATCGTCCGACGTTCGTGATTCTTTGGGGTTTTACTTTCAGTGGGCGCCCAGGTTCAGCTGGTGGTAAACGTCGAAGCCCTGTTGGTCAGGGAAAGCCCGGAGCCCCGATGTCTGTGGTGCTGTAGATGCGCCTCCAATGGCCGGTGAGGAGCAGCAAGAGCTTGACTGGGTGGCACTTTCAGTGTGGGATCAATCGTCCGACGTTTTTGATTTTTCAGGGTTTTTTTTCAGTGGCCAACTAGGTGCAGCTGGTGGTAAATGTCGAAGCCCTGTTGGTCAGGGAAAGCCCGGAGCCCCGATGTCTGTGGTGCTGTAGATGCGCTGGGAATGGCCGGTGAGGAGCAGCAAGAGCTTGACTGGCTGGCACTTTCAGTGTGGGATCAGTAGTCCGACGTTTGTGATTTTTCGGGGTTTTTTTCAGTGGGCGCCCAGGTGCAGCTGGTGGTAAACGTCGAAGCCCTGTTGGTCAGGGAAAGCCCGGAGCCCCGATGTCTGTGGTGCTGTAGATGCGCTGGGAATGGGCGGTGAGGAGCAGCAAGAGCTTGACTGGCTGGCACTTTGGGTGTGGGAGCAATCGTCCGATGTTCGTGATTTTTCGGGGTTTTATTTCAGTGGGCGCCCAGGTTCAGCTGGTGGTAAACGTCGAAGCCCTGTTGGTCAGGGAAAGCCCGGAGCCCCGATGTCTGTGGTGCTGTAGATGCACTGCCACTGTCCGGTGAGGAGCAGCAAGAGCTTGACAGGCTGGCACTTTTGGTGTGGGAGCAATCGTCCGACGTTCGTGATTTTTCGGGGTTTTATTTCAGTGGGAGCCCAGGTGCAGCTGGTGGTAAACGTCGAAGCCCTGTTGGTCAGGGAAAGCCCACAGCCCCGATGTCTGTGGTGCTGTAGATGCGCTGGGAATGGACGGTGAGGAGCAGCAATAGCTTGACAGGCTGGCATTTAAGGTGTGGCAGGAATCGTCTGACATTTGTGATTTTTGGGGTTTTTTTTTCAGGGGGCACCCAGGTGCAGCTGGTGGTAAACGTCGAAGCCCTGTTGTTCAGGGAAAGCGCAGAACCCCGATGTCTGTGGTGCTGTAGATGCACTGCCAAAGTCCGGTGAGTAGCAGCAAGAGCTTGAGTTGCTGGCACTTTCGGTGTGGGAGGAATCGTCCGACGTTCGTGATTTTTCGGGGTTTTATTTCAGTGGGCGCCCAGGTTCAGCTGGTGGTAAACGTCGAAGCCCTGTTGGTCAGGGAAAGCCCGGAGCCCCGATGTCTGTGGTGCTGTAGATGCGCTGGGAATGGGCGGTGAGGAGCAGCAAGAGCTTGACAGGCTGGCACTTTCGGTGTGGGATCAATTGTCCGACGTTTTTGATTTTTCAGGGTTTTTTTTCAGTGGCCAACTAGGTGCAGCTGGTGGTAAATGTCGAAGTCCTGTTGGTCAGGGAAAGCCCAGAGCCGCGATGTCTGTGGTGCTGTAGATGCGCTGCCAAAGTCCGGTGAGTAGCAGCAAGAGCTTGAGTTGCTGGCACTTTCGGTGTGGGAGTAATAGTCCGATGTTCGTGATTTTTCGTTTATTTTTTCCAGTGGGAGCCCAGGTTTAGCTAGTTGTAAACGTCGAAGCCCTGTTGGTCAGGGAAAGCCCGGAGCCCCGATGTCTGTGGTGCTGTAGATGCGCTGGGAATGGCCGGTGAGGAGAAGCAAGAGCTTATGTTGCTGGCACTTTCGGTGTGGGAGCAATCGTCCGACGTTCGTCATTTTTCGGGGTTTTATTTCACTGGGCGCCCCGGTTCAGCTGGTGGTAAACGTCTAAGCCCTGTTGGTCAGGGAAAGCCCGGAGCCCCGATGTCTGTTGTGCTGTAGATGCGCTGGGAATGGCCCGTGACGAGCAGCAAGAGCTTGTGTTGCTGGTACTTTCGGTGTGGGAGCAATCGTCCGACGTTTTTGATTTTTCAGGGTTTTTTTTCAGTGGGTGCCCAGGTGCAGCTGGTGGTAAACGTCGAAGCCCTGTTGGTCAGGGAAGGCCCGGAGCCCCGATGTCTGTGGTGCTGTAGATGCGCTGGGAATGGCTGGTGAGGAGCAGCAAGAGCTTGACAGGCTGGCACTTTCGGTGTGGGAGCAATCGTCCGACGTTTTTGATGTTTCAGGGTTTTTTTTCAGTGTGCACCCAGCTGCAGCTGGTGGTAAACGTCGAAGCCCTGTTGGTCAGCGAAAGCCCGGAGCCCCGATGTCTGTGGTGCTGTAGATGCGCTGGGAATGGCTGGTGAGGAGCAGGAAGAGCTTGACTGGCTGGCACTTTTGGTGTGGGAGCAATCGTCCGACGTTTGTGATTTTTCGGGGTTCTTTTCAGTGCGAGCCCAGGTGCAGCGGGTGGTAAACGTCGAAGACCTGTTGGTCAGGGAAAGCCCGGAGCCCCGATGTCTGTGGTGCTGTAGATGCGCCTCCAATGGCCGGTGAGGAGCAGCAAGAGCTTGACTGGCTGGCACTTTCGCTGTGGGAGCAATCGTCCGACTTTTGTTATTTTTCGTTTATTTTTTTCAGTGGGCGCCCAGGTGCACCTGGTGGTAAATGTCGAAGCCCTGTTGGTCAGGGAAAGCCCAGAGCCGCGATGTCTGTGGTGCTGTAGATGCGCTGGGAATGGCCGGTGAGGAGCAGCAAGAGCTTGAGTTGCTGGCACTTTCGGTGTGGGAGCAATCGTCCGACGTTCGTGATTTTTCGGGGTTTTATTTCAGTGGGCGCCCAGGTGCAGCTGGTGGTAAACGTCGAAGCCCTGTTGGTCAGGGAAAGCCCGGAGCCCCGGTATCTGTGGTGCTGTAGATGCGCTGGGAATGGCTGGTGAGAAGCAGCAAGAGCTTGACTGGCTGGCACTTTTGGTGTCGGAGCAATCGTCCGACGTTTCTGATTTTTCGGGGTTCTTTTCAGTGGGCGCCCAGGTGCAGCTGGTGGTAAACGTCGAAGCCCTGTTGGTCAGGGAAAGCCCGGAGCCCCGATGTCTGTGGTGCTGTAGATGCACTACCAAAGTCCGGTGAGTAGCAGCAGGAGCTTGAGTTGCTGGCACTTTCGGTGTGGGAGCAATCGTCCGACTGTCGTGATTTTTCGGGGTTTTACTTTCAATGGGCGCCCAGGTTGAGCTGGTGGTAAACGTCGAAGCCCTGTTGGTCAGGGAAAGCCCGGAGCCCCGATGTCTGTGGTGCTGTAGATGCGCTGCCAATGGCCGGTGAGGAGCAGCAAGAGCTTGACTGTCTGGCACTTTGGGTGTGGGAGCAATCGTCGGACGTTTGTGATTTTTGGGGATTTTTATTCACTGGGCGCCCAGGTTCAGCTGGTGGTAAACGTCGAAGCCCTGTTGGTCAGGGAAAGCCCGGAGCCCCGATGTCTGTGGTGCTGTAGATGCACTGGGAATGGCCGGTGAGGAGCAGCAAGAGCTTGACTGGCTGGCACTTTCGGTGTGGGAGCAATCGTCCGATGTTCGTGATTTTTCGTTTAGTTTTTTCAGTGGGCGCCCAGGTGCAGCTGGTGGTAAACGTCGAAGCCCTGTTGGTCAGGGAAAGCCCGGAGCCCCGATGTCTGTGGTGCTGTAGATGCGCTGGGAATGGCCGGTGAGGGGTAGCAAGAGCTTGAGTTGCTGGCACTTTTGGTGTGGGAGCAATCGTCCGACGTTCGTGATTTTTCGGGGTTTTATTTCAGTGGGAGCCCAGGTGCAGCTGGTGGTAAACGTCGAAGCCCTGTTCGTCAGGGAAAGCCCGGAGCCCCGATGTCTGTGGTGCTGTAGATGCGCTGCCGATGGCCGGTGAGGAGCAGCAAGAGCTTGACTGGCTGGCACTTTCGGTGTGGGAGCAATCGTCCGACGTTCGTGATTCTTCGCGGTTTTACTTTCAGTGGGCGCCCAGGTGCAGCTGGTGGTAAATGTCGAAGCCCTGTTGGTCAGGGAAAGCCCGGAGCCCCGATGTCTGTGGTGCTGTAGATGCGCTGGGAATGGAAGGTGATGAGCACCTACAGCTTGACTGGCTGGCACTTTCGGTGTGGGAGCAATCGTCCGACGTTCGTGATTTTTCGGGGTTTTACTTTCAGTGGGCGCACAGGTGCAGCTGGGGGTAAACGTCGAAGCCCTGTTGGTCACGGAAAGCCCGGATCCCCGATGTCTGTGGTGCTGTAGATGCGCTGGGAATGGGCGGTGAGGAGCAGCAAGAGCTTGAGTTGCTGGCACTTTCAGTGTGGGAGCAATCGTCGGACGTTTGTGATTTTTGGGGATTTTTATTCACTGGGCACCCAGGTTCAGCTGGTGGTAAACGTCGAAGCCCTGTTGGTCAGGGAAAGCCCGGAGCCCCGATGTCTGTGGTGCTGTAGATGCGCTGGGAATGTGCGGTGAGGAGCAGCAAGAGCTTGACAGGCTGGCATTTAAGGTGTGGCAGGAATCGTCCGACATTTGTGATTTTTGGGGTTTTTTTTTCAGGGGGCGCCCAGGTTCAGCTCGTGTTAAAAGTCGAAGCCCTGTTGGTCAGGGAAAGCCCGGAGCCCCGATGTCTGTGGTGCTGTAGATACGCTGCCAATGGCCGGTGAGTAGCAGCAAGAGCTTGGGTTGCTGGCACTTTCGGTGTGAGATCAATCATCCGACGTTTTTGATTTTTCAGGGTTTTTTTTCAGTGGGCAATCAGGTGCAGCTGGTGGTAAACGTCGAAGCCCTGTTGGTCAGGGAAAGCCCGGAGCCCCGATGTCTGTGGTGCTGTAGATGCGCTGCCAATGGCCGGTGAGGAGCAGCAAGAGCTTGACTGGCTGGCACTTTTGCTATGGGAACAATCGTCCGATGTTCGTGATTTTTCTTTTATTTTTCTCAGCGGGTGCCCAGGTTCAGCTGGTGGTAAACGTCGAAGCCCTGTTGGTCAAAGAAAGCGCAGAACCCCGATGTCTGTGGTGCTGTAGATGCACTGCCAAAGTCCGGTGAGTAGCAGCAAGATCTTGAGTTGCTGGCACTTTCGGTGTGGGAGGAATCGTCCGACGTTCGTGATTTTTCGGGATTTTTTTTCAGTGGGCGCCCAGGTGCAGCTGGTGGTAAACTTCGAAGCCCTGTTGGTCAGGGAAAGCCCGGAGCCCCGATGTCTGTGGTGCTGTAGATGCGCTGGGAATGGCCGGTGAGGAGCAGCAAGAGCTTGAGTTGCTGGCACTTTCGGTGTGGGAGGAATCGTCCGACGTTCGTGATTTTTCGGTGTTTTATTTCAGTGGGCGCCCAGGTGCAGCTGGTGGTAAACGTCGAAGCCCTATTGGTCAGGGAAAGCCCGGAGCCCCGATGTCTGTGGTGCTGTAGATGCGCTGGGAATGGGAGGTGAGTCGCAGCAAGAGCTTGACTGGCTGGCACTTTAGGTGTGGGAGGAATCGTCCGACGTTCGTGATTTTTCGGGGTTTTATTTCAGTGGGCGCCCAGGTGCAGCTGTTGGTAAATGTCGAAGCCCTGTTGGTCAGGGAATGCCCGGAGCCCCGATGTCTGTGGTGCTGTAGATGCGCCTCCAATGGCTGGTGAGGAGCAGCAAGAGCTTGACTGGCTGGCACTTTTGTTGTGGGAGCAATCGTCCGACGTTCATGATTTTTCAGGGTTTTATTTCAGTGGGCGCCCAGGTTCAGCTGGTGGTAAACGTCGAAGCCCTGTTGGTCAGGGAAAGCCCGGAGCCCCGATGTCTGTGGTGCTGTAGATGCGCTGGGAATTGCTGGTGAGAAGCAGCATGAGCTTGACTGGCTGGCACTTTCGGTGTGGGAGCACTCGTCTGATGTTCGAGATATTTCGTTTATTTTTTCCAGTGGGCGCCCAGGTGCAGCTGGTGGTAAACGTCGAAGCCCTGTTCGTCAGGGAAAGCCCGGAGCCCCGATGTCTGTCGTGCTGTAGATGCGCTGGGAATGGCCGGTGTTCAGCAGCTAGAGCTTGACTGTCTGGCACTTTTGGTGTGGGAGCAATCGTCCGACGTTCGTCATTTTTCAGGGTTTATTTTCACTGGGCAACCAGGTGCAGCTGGTGGTAAATATCAAAGGCCTGTTGGTCAGGGAAAGCCCGGAGCCGCGATGTCTGTGGTGCTGTAGATGCACTGCCAAAGTCCGGTGAGGAACAGCAAGAGCTTGAGTTGCTGGCACTTTCTGTGGGGGAGGAATCGTCCGACGTTTGTGATTTTTCGGGGTTTTATTTCAGTGGGCGCCCAGGTGCAGCTGGTGGTAAACGTCGAAGCCCTGTTGGTCAGGGAAAGCGCAGAACCCCGATGTCTGTGGTGCTGTAGATGCACTGCCAAACTCCGATGAGTAGCAGCAAGAGTTTGAGTTGCTGGCACTTTTGGTGTGGGAGCAATCGTCCGACGTTCGTGATTTTTCGGGGTTTTATTTCAGTGGGAGCCCAGGTGCAGCTGGTGGTAAACGTCGAAGCCCTGTTGGTCAGGAAATGCCTGGAGCCCCGATCTCTGTGGTGCTGTAGATGCGCTGGCAATGGCTGGTGAGGAGCAGCAAGAGCTTGACTGTCTGGCACGTTGGGTGTCGGAGCAATCGTCGGACGTTTGTGATTTTTGGGGATTTTTATTCACTGGGCGCCCAGGTTCAGCTGGTGGTAAACGTCGAAGCCCTGTTGGTCAGGGAAAGCCCGGAGCCCCGATGTCTGTGGTGCTGTAGATGCGCTGGCAATGGCCGGTGAGGAGCAGCCAGAGCTTGAGTTGCTGGCACTTTTGGTGTGGGAGCAATCGTCCGACGTTCGTGATTTTTCGGGGTTTTACTTTCAGTGGGCGCCCAGGTTCAGCTGGTGGTAAACGTCGAAGCCCTGTTCGTCAGGGAAAGCCCGGAGCCCCGATGTCTGTGGTGCTGTAGATGCGCTGGGAATGGGAGGTGAGGAGCAGCATGAGCTTGACTGGCTGGCACTTTCTGTGTGGGTGCAATCGTCCGACGTTCGTGATTTTTCGGGGTTTTATTTCAGTGGGCGCCCAGGTGCAGCTGGTGGTAAATGTTGAAGCCCTGTTGGTCAGGGAATGCCCGGAGCCCCGATGTCTGTGGTGCTGTAGATGCGCTGGGAATGGCTGGTGAGGAGCAGCAAGAGCTTGACTGTCTGGCACGTTGGGTGTGGGAGCAATCGTCGGACGTTTGTGATTTTTGGGGATTTTTATTCACTGGGCGCCCAGGTTCAGCTGGTGGTAAACGTCGAAGCCCTCTTGGTCAGGGAAAGCTCGGAGCCCCGATATCTGTGGTGCTGTAGATGCGCTGCCAATGGCCGGGGAGGAGCAGCAAGAGCTTGACTGGCTGGCACTTTTGGTGTGGGAGCAATCGTCCGATGTTCGTGATTTTTCGGGGGTTCTTTTCAGTGGGAGCCCAGGTGCAGCGGGTGGTAAACGTCGAAGCCCTGTTCGTCAGGGAAAGTCCAGAGCCCTGATGTCTGTGGTGCTGTAGATGCGCTGGGAATGGCCGGTGAGGAGCAGCAAGAGCTTGACTGGCTGGCACTTTTGGTGTGGGAGCAATTGTCCGACGTTTTTGATTTTTTAGGGTTTTTTTTTCAGTGGATAACCAGGTGCAGCTGGTGGTAAATGTCGAAGCCCTGTTGGTCAGGGAAAGCCCGGAGCCCCGATGTCTGTGGTGCTGTAGATGCGCTGGGAATGCCCGGTGAGGAGCAGCTAGAGGTTGACTGTCTGGCATTTAAGGTGTGGCAGGAATACTCTGATGTTCGTGATATTTCGTTTATTTTTTTTAGTGGGCGCCCATGTGCAGCGGGTGGTAAACGTCGAAGCCCTGTTGGTCAGGGAAAGCCCGGAGCCCCGATGTCTGTGGTGCTGTAGATGGGCTGCCAAATTCCGGTGAGGAGCAGCAAGAGCTTGACTGGCTGGCACTTTTGGTGTGGGAGCAATCATCCGACGTTCGTGATTTTTCGGGGTTTTTTTTTCAGTGGGCACCCAGGTGCAGCTGGTGGTAAATGTCGAAGCCCGGTTCGTCAGGGAAAGCCCGGAGCCCCGATGTCTGTGGCGCTGTAGATGCGCTGGGAATGGCTGGTTGTAAGCAGCATGAGCTTGACTGGCTGGCACTTTTGGTGTGGGAGCAATCGTCCGACGTTCGTGATTTTTCGGGGTTTTTTTTTCAGTGGGCACCCAGGTGCAGCTGGTGGTAAATGTCGAAGCCCTGTTGGTCAGGGAAAGCCCGGAGCCGCGATGTCTGTGGTGCTGTAGATGCGCTTCCAGTGGCCGGTGAGGAGCAGCAAGAGCTTGACTGGCTGGCACTTTCGGTGTGGGAGCAATCGTCCGACGTTTGTGTTTTTTTCGGGTTTTTTTTTTAATGGGCACCCATGTTCAGCTGGTGGTAAACGTCGAAGTGCTGTTAGTCAGGGAAAGTCCGGAGCCCAAATGTCTGTGGTGCTGTAGATGCGCTGGGAATGGGCGGTGATTAGCAGCAAGAGCCTGACTGGCTGGCACTTTCGGTGTGGGAGAAATCGTCCGATCTTCGTGATTTTTCAAGGTTTTTTTTCAGTGGGTGCCCAGGTGCAGCTGCTGGTAAACGTCTAAGCCCTGTTGGTCATGGAAAGCCCGAAGCCCCGATGTCTGTGGTGCTGTAGATGCGCTGGGTATGGGCAGTGAGCAGCAGCAAGAGCTTGTGTTGCTGGCACTTTCAATGTGGGAGCAATCGTCCGATGTTCCTGATTTTTAGGGGTTTTTTTCAGTGGGCGCCCAGGTGCAGCTGGTGGTAAACGTCGAAGCCCTGTTGGTCAGGGAAAGCTCGGAGCCCCGATGTCTGTGGTGCTGTAGATGCGCTGCCAATGGCCGGTGAGGAGCAGCAAGAGCTTGACTGGCTGGCACTTTCGGTGTGGGAGCAATCGTCCGACGTTCGTGATTTTTCATTTATTTTTTTCAGTGGGCGCCCAGGTGCGGCTGGTGGTAAACGTCGAAGCCCTGTTGGTCAGGGAAAGCGCAGAACACCGATATCTGTGGTGCTGTAGATGCACTGCCAAAGTCCGGTGAGTAGCAGCAAGAGCTTGACTGTCTGGCACTTTTGGTGTGGGAGGAATCGTCCGACGTTTATTATTTTTCGGGGTTTTATTTCAGTGGGCGCCCATTTGCAGCTGGTGGTAAACATCGAAGCCCTGTTGGTCAGGGAAAGCCCGGAGCCGCGATGTCTTTGGTGCTGTAGATGTGCTGCCAATGGCCGGGGACGAGCAGCAAGAGCTTGATAGGCTGGCACTTTCGGTGTGGCAGGAATCGTCGGACGTTTTTGATTTTTCGGGATTTTTTTTTAGTGGGAGCCCAGGTTTAGCTAGTGGTAAACGTCGAAGCCCTGTTGGTCAGGGAAAGCCCGGAGCCGTGATGTCTGTGGTGCTGTAGATGCGCTGCCAATGGGAGGTGAGGAGCAGCAAGAGCTTGACTGTCTGGCACTTTTGGTGTGGGAGCAATCGTCCGACGTTTTTGATTTTTCAGGGTTTTTTTTCAGTGGGCAACCAGGTGCAGCTGGTGGTAAATGTCAAAGGCCTGTTGGTCAGGATAAGCCCGGAGCCGCGATGTCTGTGGTGCTCTAGATGCGCTGGGAATGGGCGGTCAGGAGCAGGAAGAGCTTGTGTTGCTGGCACTTTCGGTGTGGGAGCAATCGTCCGATGTTCATGATTTTTCGTTTATTTTTTTCAGTGGGTGCCGAGGTGCAGCGGGTGGTATAACGTCAAAGCCCTGTTGGTCAGGGAAAGCCCGGAGCCCCGATGTCTGTGGTGCTGTAGATGCGCCGCCAATGGCCGGTGAGGAGCACAAAGAGCTTGACTGGCTGGCACTTTCGGTGTGGGAGTAATCGTCTGATGTTTGTGATTTTGGGGTTTTTTTTTTTCAGTGGGTGCCCAGGTGCAGCTGGTGGTAAACGTCGAAGCCCTGTTGGTCAGGGAAAGCCCGGATCCCCGATGTCTGTGGTGCTGTAGATGCGCTGGGAATGGCCGGTGAGGGGTAGCAAGAGCTTGACTGGCTGGCACTTTCGGTGTGGGAGCAATCGTCCGACGTTCGTGATTTTTCTTTTATTTTTTTCAGCGGGCGCCCAGGTTCAGCTGGTGGTAAACGTCGAAGCCCTGTTGGTCAGGGAAAGCGCAGAACCCCGATGTTTGTGGTGCTGTAGATGCACTGCCAAAGTCCGGTGAGGAGCAGCAAGAGTTTGAGGTGCTGGCACTTTTGGTGTGGGAGCAATCGTCCGACGTTCGTGATTTTTCGGGGTTTTATTTCAGTGGGAGCCCAGGTGCAGCTGGTGGTAAACGTCGAAGCCCTGTTCGTCAGGGAAAGCCCGGAGCCCCGATGTCTGTGGTGCTGTAGATGCGCTGGGAATGGCCGGTGAGGGGTAGCAAGAGCTTGAGTTGCTGGCACTTTTGGTGTGAGAGCAATCGTCCGACGTTCGTGATATTTGGGGATTTTTTTTCCAGTGGGCGCCTAGGTTCAGCTGGTAATAAACTTCTAAGCCCTGTTCGTCAGGGAAAGCCCGGAGCCCCGATGTCTGTGGTGCTGTAGATGCGCTGGGAATGGAAGGTGAGGAGCACCTACAGCTTGACTGGCTGGCAATTTCGGTGTGGGAGCAATCGTCCGACGTTCGTGATTTTTCGGAGTTCTTTTCAGTGGGCGCCCAGGTTCAGCTGGTGGTAAATGTCGAAGGCCTGTTGGTCAGGGAAAGCCCGGAGCCCCGATGTCTGTGGTGCTGTAGATGCGCTGCCAATGGCTGGGGAGGAGCAGCAAGAGCTTGACTGGCTGGCACTTTCGGTGTGGGAGCAATTGTCCGACGTTTTTGATTTTTTAGGGTTTTTTTTTCAGTGGGCGCCCATGTGCAGCTGGTGGTAAATGTCGAAGGCCTGTTGGTCAGGGAAAGCCCGGAGCCCCGATGTCTGTGGTGCTGTAGATGCGCTGGGAATGGCTGGTGAGAAGCAGCATGAGCTTGACTGGCTGGCATTTAAGGTGTGGCAGGAATCGTCTGATGTTCGTGATATTTCGTTTATTTTTTTTAGTGGGCGCCCATGTGCAGCGGGTGGTAAACGTCGAAGCCCTGTTGGTCAGGGAAAGCCCGGAGCCCTGATGTCTGTGGTGCTGTAGATGCGCTGGGAATGGCCGGTGAGGAGCAGCAAGAGCTTGACTGGCTGGCACTTTCGTTGTGGGAGCAATCGTCCAACGTTCGTGATTTTTCGGGCTTTTATTTCAGTGGGCGCCCAGCTGCAGCTGGTGGTAAACGTCGAAGGCCTGTTGGTCAGGGAAAGCCCGGAGCCCCGATGTCTGTGGCGCTGTAGATGCGCTGGGAATGGCTGGTTAGAAGCAGCAAGAGCTTGACTGGCTGGCACTTTCGTTGTGGGAGCAATCGTCCGACGTTCGTGATTTTTCGGGGTTATTTTCAGTGGGAGCCCAGGTTCAGCGAGTGGTAAACGTCGAAGCCCTGTTGGTCAGGGAAAGCCCGGAGCCCCGATGTCTGTGGTGTTGTAGATGCACTGCCACTGTCCGGTGAGGAGCAGCAAGAGCTTGACTGGCTGGCACTTTGGGTGTGGGAGCAGTCGTCCGACGTTCGTGATTTTTCGGGGTTTTATTTCAGTGGGCGCCCAGGTGCAGCTGGTGGTAAATGTCGAAGGCCTGTTGGTCAGGGAAAGCCCGGAGCCACGATGTCTGTGGTGCTGTAGATGCGCTGCCAATGGCCGGTGAGGAGCAGCAAGAGCTTGACTGGCTGGCACTTTTGGTGTGGGAGCAATCGTCCGACGTTTGTGATTTTTCGGGGTTTTTTTCAGTGGGCGCACAGGTGCAGCTGGTGGTAAACGTCGAAGCCCTGTTGGTCAGGGAAAGCCCGGAGCCCCGATGTCTGTGGTGCTGTAGATGCGCTGCCAAAGTCCGGTGAGGAGCAGCAAGAGCTTGAGTTGCTGGCACTTTCGGTGTGGGAGCAATCGTCCGATGTTCCTGATTTTTCGGGGTTCTTTTCAGTTGGCGCCCAGGCTCAGCTGGTGGTAAACGTCGAAGCCCTGTTGGTCCGGGAAAGCCCAGAGCCCCGATGTCTGTGGTGCTGTAGATGCGCTGCCAATGGCCGGTGAGGAACAGCAAGAGCTTGACAGGCTGGCACTTTCGGTGTGGGATCAATCGTCCGACGTTTTTGATTTTTCAGGGTTTTTTTTTCAGTGGGCAACCAGGTGCAGCTGGTGGTAAACGTCGAAGCCCTGTTGGTCAGGGAAAGCCCGGAGCCGCGATGTCTGTGGTGCTGTAGATGCGCTGGGAATGGCTGGTGAGTAGCAGCAAGAGCTTGACTGGCTGGCACTTTTGGTGTGGGAGCAATCGTCCGATGTTCGTGATTTTTCTTTTATTTTTTTCAGCGGGCGCCCAGGTGCAGCTGGTGGTAAACGTCGAAGCCCTGTTTGTCAGGGAAAGCCCGGAGCCCCGATGTCTGTGGTGCTGTAGATGCGCTGGGAATGGGAGGTGAGGAGCAGCAAGAGCTTGAGTTGCTGGCACTTTTGGTGTGGGAGCAATCGTCCGACGTTCGTGATTTTTCGGGGTTTTATTTCAGTGGGTGCCCAGGTGCAGCTGGTGGTAAACGTCGAAGCCCTGTTTGTCAGGGAAAGCCCGGAGCCCCGATGTCTGTGGTGCTGTAGATGCGCTGGGAATGGCCGGGGAGGAGCAGCAAGAGCTTGACTGGCTGGCACTTTCGGTGTGGGAGCAATCGTCCGACGTTCGTGATTTTTCGGGGTTCTTTTCAGTGGGGGCCCAGGTGCAGCTGGTGGTAAATGTCGAAGCCCTGTTGGTCAGGGAAAGCCCAGAGCCCCGATGTCTGTCGTGCTGTAGATGCGCTGGGAATGGCTGGTGAGAAGCAGCATGAGCTTGACTGGCTGGCACTTTCGGTGTGGGAGCAATCGTCCGACGTTCGTGATTCTTCGGGGTTTTTTTTCAGTGGGTAACCAGGTGCAGCTGGTGGTAAATGTCGAAGCCCTGTTCGTCAGGGAAAGCCCGGAGCCCCGGTGTCTGTGGTGCTGTACATGCGCTGCCAATGGCCGGGGAGGAGCAGCAAAAGCTTGACTGGCTGGCACTTTCGGTGTGGGAGCAATCGTCCGACGTTCGTGATATTTGGGGATTTTTTTTCCAGTGGGCGCCCAGGTTCAGCTGGTAGTAAACTTCTAAGCCCTGTTCGTCAGGGAAAGCCCAGAGCCCCGTTGTCTGTGGTGCTGTAGATGCACTGGGAATGGCTGGTGAGGAGCAGCTAGAGCTTGACAGGCTGGCACTTTCGGTGTGGGAGCAATCGTCCGACGTTTGTGATTTTTTGTGTTTTTTTTCAGTGGGCACCCAGGTGCAGCTGGTGGTAAACGTCGAAGCCCGGTTCGTCAGGGAAAGCCCGGAGCCGCGATGTCTGTGGTGCTGTAGATGCGCTTCCAGTGGCCGGTGAGGAGCAGCAAGAGCTTGAGTTGCTGGCACTTTTGGTGTGGGAGCAATCGTCCGACGTTTGTGATTTTTCGGGGTTCTTTTCAGTGGGAGCCCAGGTGCAGCTGGTGGTAAACGTCGAAGCCCTGTTGGTCAGGGAAAGCCCGGAGCCCCGATGTCTGTGGTGCTGTACATGCGCTGCCAATGGCCGGTGAGGAGCAGCAAGAGCTTGACTGGCTGGCACTTTCGCTGTGGGAGCAATCGTCCGATGTTCGTGATTTTTCGTTTATTTTTTTCAGTGGGCGCCCAGGTTCAGCTGGTGGTAAACGTCGAAGCCCTGTTCGTCAGGGAAAGCCCAGAGCCCTGATGTCTGTGGTGCTGTAGATGCGCTGCCAATGGCCGGTGAGGAGCAGCAAGAGCTTGACTGGCTGGCACTTTTGGTGTGGGAGCAATCGTCCGATGTTCATGATTTTTCGTTTATTTTTTTCAGTGGGCGCCCAGGTGCAGCTGGTGGTAAATGTCGAAGCCCTGTTGGTCAGGGAAAGCCCGGAGCCGTGATGTCTGTGGTGCTGTAGATGCACTGCCAAAGTCCGGTGAGTAGCAGCAAGAGCTTGAGTTGCTGGCACTTTCTGTGTGGGAGGAATCGTCCGACGTTCGTGATTTTTCGGGGTTTTACTTTCAGTGGGCGCCCAGGTTCAGCTGGTGGTAAAGGTCGAAGCCCTGTTCGTCAGGGAAAGCCCGGAGCCCCGATGTCTGTGGTGCTGTAGATGCGCTGGGAATGGGCGGTGAGGAGCAGCAAGAGCTTGAGTTGCTGGCACTTGAGTTGCTGGCATTAAAAGTGGGTCCCCAGCGATAAGAAATAGAGTTCCTAGTGGACTCTGGAGCAGAAAGATCTACTGTTCAAAAATTGCCCCGGGGGTGTGGGACATCCTCGGAGAAAGTAGAAGTTATTGGAGCAAAAGGAGAGCCTTTTGGGGTTCCCGTAATAAAAAATGTGGTTTTGGAAAGTGATTCTAAATTTGGGGTGGGGTCCTTGCTGTTAGTGCCTGAGGCGGACTATAACTTATTGGGCAGAGATTTAATGATAGAATTAGGGATTGGCTTAGAAGTCATAAAAAATGAACTAAGAATTAAGTTGTGTCCTTTACGGACAGTTGATGAGGGGAAAATAAACCCTGAGGTATGGTACACTCCGGAGACCATTGGAAAATTGGATATTGAACCTTTTTCAGTGACAATAAGAAACCCAGAAATACCAGTGAGAATAAAACAATACCCCCTACCGATGGAGGGGAGACAGGGATTGAAACCTGAGATTCAAAGGTTAATTGAAAAAGGAATATTAGAACCTTGCATGTCCCCTTTTAACACCCCCATCTTACCTGTAAAGAAACCTGATGGGACATACAGATTAGTGCATGATTTACGAGAAATTAACAAATGAACGGTTACCAGATTCCCTGTAGTGGCAAACCCTCATACACTTTTAAGCCAGCTGGGCCCCAATGATCAGTGGTATAGTGTAATTGATTTAAAGGATGCCTTCTGGGCATGCCCCTTAAAGAAAGATTGCAGGGATTATTTTGCTTTTGAATGGGAAGACCCGGACACTTACAGAAAACAACAATTACGGTGGACCGTTTTACCTCAAGGGTTCACCGAGTCTCCAAATTTGTTTGGACAGGCATTAGAACAAATATTGAGGGGGTACGAATTAGGTGGGGGGGTGACCCTTGTCCAGTATGTGGACGATTTACTGTTGGCCGGCAGCGATGAGGAGGCAGTTAGGGAGGAGAGTATTAGGTTGTTAAATTTTTTAAGTTTACAGGGATTAAAGGTGTCGAAATCAAAACTGCAATTTGTCGAAAAGGAAGTGAAATATTTAGGGCACAGATTGAGTAAAGGAACTAAGAAGTTAGACCCAGAAAGAGTTCAGGGCATATTATCATTGCCGGCTCCAAAAACTAAGAGACAGATCAGACAATTGCTGGGCCTTTTGGGATATTGTAGACAATGGATTGAAGGCTATAGTAGGAAAGTAAAATTTTTATATGCTAAGATATCTAAGGATGGCCTATTAAAATGGTCTAAGGATGATGATGAACAATTGGAAGTTTTAAAAATGGATTTGGTAAACACTCCTGTTTTGAGTTTACCGGATGTCAAGAAACCATTTTATTTATTTATTAATGTTGATGAAGGAACAGCATATGGGGTGTTAGTGCAAGAATGGGCAGGGAAGAAAAAGCCTGTAGGATACCTTTCTAAATTGTTAGACCCTGTAAGCAGAGGATGGCCTATCTGCCTACAAGCTATAGTGGCTGCGGCTCTGCTAGTGGAAGAGGCTCACAAAGTTACCTTTGGGGGAGAACTGAAAGTATTATCACCCCACAATATTAGAGGAATTTTACAACAGAAAGCTGAAAAGTGGATTACTGATGCCAGGCTCCTGAAGTACGAGGGTATCCTGATATCTTCACCTAAACTAGAACTTGAAGTTACTGGTTTACAGAATCCAGCACAATTTCTGTACGGGGAACCGTCAGAGGAGATAACTCATGATTGCCTGCACACTATTGAAGAACAAGCCAAAATTAGACCAGATTTGGAGGAAGAAGAGCTAGAGGATGGGGAAAAACTTTTTGTAGATGGATCTTCCCGGGTAATAGAGGGGAAAAGAAAATCAGGATATGCGATAATTAATGGAAAAACATTTAAGGTAATAGAATCAGGGCCCCTGAGTCCCAGTTGGTCGGCTCAAGCATGCGAGTTATACGCAGTTTTAAGAGCTTTACAATTATTAGAAGGAAAAATCGGCACCATCTATACGGATTCCAAATATGCCTTTGGAATAGTGCATACATTTGGGAAAATTTGGGAAGAAAGAGGCTTAATAAATTCCCAGGGAAAGGGATTGGTTCATCAGGAGTTAATAATTGAAATTTTGCAGGCTTTACGGAGGCCGGTAGGAATAGCAGTGGTCCATTTAAAAGGGCATCAGCGGGGATTAACTCCACTGACAAGGGGAAACAATCTAGCAGATCAAGAAGCAAAACGAGCGGCTTTAATGATCTTCAAGGAAAAGAAAGATAGAAAGTTTCCTTGCAAGGATTGTTGGAAGAGCACACTTCATTGTAGCTGTGCGAATCCTAATTATCAGTTTTGTTGTGCGCATGGGGAAGAGTACCACCTGTACAGCTTCACTGTGCAGGAGAAAGACAAGTTAGTCCGAATGGGGGCAAGGGAAGTCAAATCTGGAGAATGGGAACTTCCTGATGGACGAGAGGTCATTTCAAAAACTATGGCTATAAGAATCATGCGCAAGTACCATGAAAACACCCACTGGGGGGTTCAAGCACTAGTAGATCAATTTGCCATAAAATATGCTTGCATTGGGGTATATAATATAGCAAAAAGAATAATTGGAGATTGCCTAATTTGCCAAAAAGTGAACAAGCACCAATTAAGAGAAAGACCATTAGGGGGAAGAGATTTGGCTCACCGACCCTTCGCCAAAATTCAGATAGACTTCACCGAACTACCGAAAGTAGGCAGGTATAGATATTTGTTGGTAATAATAGATCATTTAACACACTTTGTAGAAGCATTTCCAACAGTCAGGGCCACTGCCCAAACGGTGACAAAACTATTGCTTGAAAATGTGATACCTAGGTATGGCTCTATTGAAACTATTGACTCTGATAGGGGACCACATTTTGCTTCAAAAATCATAAAAGAAGTTTTTACTGCTTTGGGGACCAAGTGGGAATATCATACACCCTGGCACCCACAGAGTTCAGGAAAAATAGAGCGGGTAAACGGTGAGATAAAGAAACAACTGACCAAATTAATGATGGAGACCAAATTATCTTGGGTAAAATGCCTTCCCTTAGCCTTATTAAATATTAGAATCCAACCTCACACGGATGTGGGAATCTCCCCTTTCGAAATGTTATATGGAATGCCTTATGATTTGGAGGTTCCCCGAGATCATCCCCAGGCTGAAAATTTACAACTGAAACAGTACATAATCCAACTCATGTCTATGAGGAAACAATTGCGAGATAAAGGCTTAGCAGTACAAAGGCCTCCGTTGGACATTGCAATACACAATATACAACCTGGAGATAACGTTTTAATTAGGCCATGGAAGGAGTCCTCACTAACTCCCCGCTGGGAAGGGCCTTATCTTGTTTTACTCACTACAGAAACCGCCATCCGGACTGCTGAACGGGGGTGGACCCATGCCAGCCGGGTAAAAGGACCCATCTCCGAGGAGCAGTGGGAGAGCTCTGGAGACCCGAATACCTTGAAATTAAAACTGCGAAGAAAAAGACAGACTAATAAATTGAACTGAGCAATGAACATGTATCGGTAAGGCGGAGACGCTTCGCTTGTTAACCTTTTTTTTACAGAAGAACCACACTTGGAGACCTGGAAAATACATGGATACGTAAGGACTATATTGAAATCAGAATTGTGGTTGTAATTGTAATTATCATTATATATATGAGCCTTTAAGAAAAGTGATGTGTCACATAGTTCATATTAATTGTAGCAATAAGTTTGGTAGTAGCAGGGAAGGAACTTACATATCTTTGGAAGTGCCGAAAACAGGAGTAGCCTCGTTTAAACAATTTAAAAATAAAATACCAAAGTGCTACTCCCAGGAGAATCGGGAGCCGAACAGAAAATAAATAAGTGAGGGCCGATTCACTGTCACATTTCTCCTGAAGATTGTCCTTGCCACCAAGAAGATGACATTCCTCGTAGCTCGAAGCAACCGAGTTGACGAGCGAGGTGGAGGGACAAGGTGCTGTGGAGAACTGACCCCTGTCACTGCAGATGATTTAAAGGCCCTCCAAGTGAAAAGGCCCCGAGGTTCCAAATGGGAAAAAGGCACTAGTCAAATTGGCTTAAAACAAAATTGGAGGCTTCACCCTTTTCAGTACGTCCTGACTATTCTGTTTTTAATGTTACCACAAACATGGGGGAAACGGAGCCACCAAGCTCATCAGCCATTCGAATGGACACTGCATCAAGTGGGCATTGATGATGATAAAGTCATACAAACTATAATAACTCCAGGGGCCCCTGCCTTTAAGACCACTCTGTGTCAGTTAGCGCCAGTAGATGGAGCGTGTAAAAATGAAGGTACACCATTTTATCTATGCCCGAGCTCTAACCCTGGGAAATCGTATTGTAACCAACCAGGACAACATTTTTGCGCATACTGGGGTTGTGAAACAATTGCTAACCGGTGGATTCCAGAGCCTGGAAAAGATCCCTTCTTGAAGGTATCTTGGGCCCCTTATGGATGTAAGCCGCAAGTGGTACGTACACTGGATAGAAGTGGGTCTGTCAGTATCGCAAAGTGGAGTTGCAACTACTGGCACTTGAATGTGACCCGACCTCAGGACCCTAGCTGGCTAGTAGGAAGAACTTGGGGAGTTCGTTATAATAAGGAACTAGGGCAAGATAGAGGTGGGCTAATACACATTAAAAAGAAACCAGCCTCGAATGATCCACTGCCAGTAGGCCCCAAGCAGGTCCTGACTGATGATTTGGCTAAGAAAACAGACCCCGACCAGACATTGACTGATAGTTTGGTCAAGGAAACAGAGGGTGATGTAACGAAAGTTATTGTAATGAATAGTACCCAAGCCATCCAAACCCCTGACGAAAACTCTGGGGATAACCCTCTTTGGAAACTGATGCAAGCCAGTTACCTGGTATTAAACCACACAAACCCAAATTAAATCACACAAACCACACAAACACAAACATTGCTGGGTGTGTTGCGATACTAGACCTCCCTTCTATGAGGCAATAGGCATCCACTCAAAGGCGAAAAGGGTAAATGGTTCAAACCCAACACAATGTTTATGGGATTCTGAAGGTCGAAAACCAGGCCTGACGATGCAACATGTATCGGGACAAGGGAGATGTATTGGGAATGTACCCCCAGAGAAAAATAAATTATGCAAGATAAGAGCTTCCCTGAAAGGGAAGCCCCCTGCTGATTGGCTAATACCAGCCCGTAACACCAAATGGATCTGCTCCAAAACTGGAATCACTCCCTGTTTATCTCTTAAATTGTTCAACGAATATGAGGAATATTGCATCCAAGTGATGATAATCCCCCGGATCATATACCACCCTGAGGAATTTGTGCATAATAACCAGAATACCCAGAGTCACCACTTACAGAAACGAGAACCATTTACCTTTACGGCTTTGACAATAGCCACTTTGATAGCTGTAGGAGCAACAGGCGCGGGCACAGGAATAACGTCATTGGTCCAACAAAATCAGAAATTTCAATCACTTAGAATAGCAGTAGACGAAGACTTGGTAAGAATTGAACAATCAATAACTGCCTTGGAAAAATCTGTTAGATCATTATCAGAGGTGGTGCTACAAAACCGAAGGGGGTTAGATTTAATGTTTCTACAACAAGGTGGGCTATGTGCTGCCTTGGGAGAACAATGTTGTGTATATGCTGATCACACAGGGATTGTAAGGGATACTATGACAAAACTTCGGGAAGGCCTAGAAAAACGAAAACGAGAACAAGAAACGCAACAAAGCTGGTATGAGTCCTGGTTTAACCACTCTCCTTGGCTTACCGCATTACTATCTACCATTGCAGGACCCTTGATTATATTAATACTGGTATTAACTTTTGGACCCTGTATATTCAATAGAGTAGTTACAATTGTAAAAAACAGATTGGAAGCAGCTCATTTGATGCTTATGAGAGCCAAGCATGAACCTCTGGGAGGAATACCGGAGGTGGAGGAGACCCTCATTTTGAGCCAGCAGGTGCTTAAGCGATTTGATGAACAAAATAGTGAAAAGAAAAAGGGGGATTGTAATAAACTGTGAGCTGTTTGTTCATCAAACCTTGTCAGAACAATGGAGAGTTATATGAAATACACAAAGTCGGCCACAAGAAAGTTACATTAAATACACAAGGTCAGCCACAGGCACCTGGCTATGTAAAAACGGCATGCAGGACTGCGAAAGGAGGGAGCGGGGGGGGGCTCATAAAGATGAAGGGTATAAAACCAGTAACTTTCTAACCATATAGTTTGAAGAAGCAATTAGTGGGAGGGGGAAGTCTGGTTTGGAGCAAGAAACAGTCTCACATTATCTCGAGGGAGGGAGGGAGTGATTAAAAGGAGCAAGGATTCGAGAACAGGATGGCACCCATCACATAAATCTCCTTGTTCAAGAAGGACACGAATCGGCTCAGACTGATAAGGACACTGCCAACTTGTGGGAACAGCACATTCCAGGCAAAGGTGAAAAGTACACCGTGAAGAAGACCTACGGCCTTCCTCCCAAAAGACCCCCGAAGACCCTCGCCCACAATTCCTGGGAGAATTTGCGCAAGCGCGAAGGACTGATAAGCTAATTAGCATACGAAGCGAGAGTAGGTGGGTTTAGGTAATGAATATGTATAAGCATCAACGGAATATTTATTGTTTTTACTGTATAAGAATGGGGCGGTTTGCTATCTCGGCGCGCGCCGTTGGCGGAGCAGGAGACTCCCCGGCCGCCCAGCGCTGTTTTGCTTACTGGTCGCTTGCTTTAATAAACCAAATTTTTAATTGGCCAATCTCTGTCAGTTAATTGGACAAAGAGGGCAGATAAACTATAACAGCAGGACGCCATTTTATGGGGGCAGGACGCCATTTTGGGGGGGTAGAAGGCCCAGTTGTGGGGCAGGGGGCCACTTTCGGGGGCAAGAGAGCATTTTGGGGGGCAGGACGCCATTTTGGGGGGTAGAAGGCCCAGTTATGGGGCAGGAGACCACTTTCGGGGGCGAGAGCGCATTTTGTGGGGCAAGGAGGCCATTTTGGGGGTCGCCCCACCCACGGCGAGGGAGGACCCGAGACACCCAATCGCGGCGAGGGACGACCCGAGACACCCAATGGCGGCGAGGGAAGACCTCCGGTGTCCAATGGCGGCAAGGTGAGACCCGAGTGAGCTCCGCCCCCCACCCCCCCAGCTTATGGGCGGGGCCACGTTGGGTTGGCCAACCTGGTTGAGCTCTCAAGACCCGCGATGGCCCCGCCCACGGCGGCCATCTTGGGACAGAACGCTGGGCAGAGATGAGAGGCGGGAAGGGGCCCAGGGGAGTTTTTACTCGTGGCCCATGCCGCGCTGGCAAAGCAGCGCCGTCCCCTCCTCTTCCTCGGAGGAAGGGGGTGGGCGGGGCTTCCTCCCGGCACGGGGCCGTCCGCGGGGGCTCAGCCCTCGTCGCTGCCGGAGACGCTGGCCATGGCGTAGGCGCCGGCGTCGTCCTTGTCGTGCAGCCCCTTCCAGTGAACGCCGCCTGGCCGGGGGAGGGGGGCGGGGCCTAGGCGGGGGGTGCAGCCGCGATGGCCCCGCCCCCTCAGTGAAAAACCGGGTGGCCCTGCCCCCTTCCCGGTTTTATATCGCTCGATGTTAAGCTTGGGAAGAGGGAGGGGTGGAGGGAGGTTATCTTGTTCTCTGTCTCATTATCTTGCTGTTTGTAGTAATAAATGAATAGTTTTCCCCAAGTCGAGTCTGTTTTGCCCGTGACGGTAAATTTAAGGATTTCTCCCTGTCCTTATCTCAAACCTCGAGCCGTTTTTCCTTACATTATCTCCCCCTGTTCTCTCGGAGGGTGGGAGGAGTGAGAGAGAGACTGCGTAGTCTGGTCCTGATCGGGGCTGAACTACGACAGTGTTACTTTCTTAAACATTCTCCAAACCCATAGGTACAGCACAATAGTTAATAGTAATAAAACTCCTAAGCTAATCAATAAGATCACAACGGGGTGCACCATAGTATTAAGGATCCCTGTTGCCTCTGTCCCAGCCCCACTCATGCCCTGAGTACATTTCCATTTTGTGCATAACCACAGTGGCCAAGTTTAAGCCCGACCGTTTAAAAGGTGGTCCCATGCTTCCTGTAAACCCAAGGGAGGCGTGAGACCACGGCCATTTGGTGTCCTTTTGATTACAAGTTAGTGGTAAGATGCAGGAAAATATTGTAAGCCCAATCACAATTCCAATTAAACAATTGGTCATTTTAGGATTTAGTTGGTCTAGTGGATTAGTACAGCTACTTCTGTAGATAATGTACTGCCTTTGGTGACCTGCTAAAATGGGTTTTATATTTCCTATAATAAAATGACAAATAAGATATAAACTGTACCGATGACAGATTTGGGCGAGATTAGTTACTGGCCGGTCCCGGTTTCTTTGTCCGGTATCGTTTGCTGTGGTGTCCCTCCGGTTCACTACTGCACTGTTCCCGCCCTTATCCGTTCGAACGAGTTTAAGTCTCAAGTCTTCGTTGTTGTCTGGAGTTACTTTCCACAAGGTTGCAGAGGCTCTCTTGATCCGAGTATGGTGTATCCAGGAGTTCTGTCCCTTTACCTTAATTGCCGTGTAGGTGGAGAGGAGGACTTGAAAAGGTCCGGCCCACTGTGGTTCCAGAGTTTTTTCTGTAAGAGACTTAACATATACATAGTCCCCTGGTTGTATATCGTGAACAGGCCCATCCAGACCCCTACGACGTGTTCCCATTGCATGTTTTTCAATTCTTTTTAATTGTTTGTTTAGTGCCACCATATAGGAGGTCATTATTTCTTCACCAATTTGTGAAGACGTTCCCTTTTGTACCCCATAGGGTCGTCCATATAGAATTTCGAATGGACTAAGCCCTTCTCTTGCTCTTGGTCTGGTTCGTATTCGTATAAGAGCTAATGGTAAAGTTAGATTAGTTTCCTGACCCAACTTGACAATCTGTTGTTTGATTAGGTGATTCATTTTCTCCACCTGGCCACTTGATTGTGGTCGGTAAGAGATATGTAATTGCCACTCTATCCCTAGATGGTGGCTAATTGCTTGTACTATTCTGGACACAAAATGTGGTCCTCTATCCGATGACATTACTGCTGCGACTCCAAACCTAGGTACTATTTCCTGGAGCAGTATTTTGGTTACTTCCCAGGCTTTAGCAGTTCCGCACGGGAAAGCTTCTGGCCAGCCTGAAAAGGTATCCGTAAGTACTAATAAGTATCGATACCCCCCTTTTCTAGGGAGTTCTGAGAAATCAATCTGCCAACGTTGTCCCGGACCATTCCCCTTTCTGATTTTTTCAAGTTTCGGCCCTTTTACAACTTTAGGATTAGTCTGGAGACAAAGATCACATTGTTGAGTTACTTGTCTAACGGTAGTGTCTAAGTTTCACGCTATTATGTTCCTGATGAGATCTTTATATAGGGCTTCTGCCCCCCCCTCCCCCCAGTGTCTTTTTCTATGTTCTTCTCGGACTACTGACCATATCATGTAGGAGGGAATTACTACCCTCCCGTGTGAGGGGTAGTAATTGGCCCACCCTTCCTCATTATATGACCCCTTTAGATCATTAATAAGTTTGCCGACTTCCTTTGTGTATTCTGGTTTACCTTCTAGAAATACCTGTCCATCAGGTATTAGCGCACCCTCTACCTTGATTGTTTCTCTAGCTGCTTGTTTTGCTTCCCTATCTGCCAGCTCATTTCCTCTTTCCAATTCTGTGCTCACTTTCTGGTGTGCTTTAATATGCATAATTGCCACCTGTTTGGGAAGCTGGACTGCATTCAGGATTTTCAAAATCCCTTCTGCGTGTTTGATGGTTTTTCCATGAGAATTTAACAGTCCTCTTGCCTTCCATATTGCTCCATGGGCATGTACCACCCCAAAGGCATATTTAGGGTCAGTCCAAATGTTTACAGTCCTTCCCTGGGCTCTCTCCAGGGCTCAGGTAAGGGCTATGATCTCGGCCTTTTGGGCTGAGACGTCGGCTGATAGTGGCCTGGACTCTATCACCTTTTCAAAAGTGGTAACAGCATATCCGGAATGTCGCCTTCCATTTAACATATAGCTGCTTCCATCGGTGAACCAATGTTCGGCTCCATCGACAGGGACATCTTTAAGATCCGTTCGACTAGAATACATGGTTTCAATTGTTTCCAAGCAGTCATGACTCACCGGCTCCCCGATGTTCCCATCAAGGAATGAGGCCGGATTGATGATGTTTGTGGTCACGATTTCAACATCATCCTGTTCAACCATTATAGCTTGATATTTCAGGAACCTTTGTGGGGAAAGCCAATGCCCTCCTTTTGCTTCAAGGACCGCAGATACAGTCTGGGAAACTAGGACAGTCATTTTCTGGCCTAGAGTGAACTTTCAGGCTTCTTGAATGTTTAGAATGACAGCTGCTACTGCTCTCAGACAGCTGGGCCACTGTCGCAGTTCAGCCCTGATCAGGACCAGACTACACAGTCTCTCTCTCGCTCCCCCCACCCTCCGAGAGAATAGGGGGAGATGATATAAGAAAAACGGCTCGAGGTTTGAGATAAGGACGGGAAGAAATTTGTAAAGTTACCGTTACAGGCAAAACAGACTCGACTTGGGGAAAAACACTCATTTATTTCTAAAACTAGCAGGAGAATGAGACAGGGAACAAGATAACCTCCCCCCACTCCTCCCTCTTCCCGGGCTTAACATTATCTCTACTACCTTCCCCTCCCGAGCAGCATGGAGGGGGGGTCGGGGGCGGGGGGGGGGGAATGGGGGTCGCAGTCAGTTCATCACGCGTTGTTTTACGCCTCTGTGTCATCGTTGGGGGAAGAACTACTTGCATTCCTCCTCTGCTCCAGCGTGGGGTCCCTCCCACGGGCCACAGTCCTCCGTGAAACTGCCCCGGCATGGGTCATCTCTTCCACAGGGTGCAGTCCCTCTAGAACAGCTGTCCCAGCGGGCCCTCCACGGGGCACAGTCTCCTTCAGGCCTCTACCTGTTCCGGCGTGGGGTCCTCCACAGGCTGCAGGTGGACCTCTGCCCCTCCGTGGACCTCCATGGGCTGCAGGGGGACAACCTGCTCCACCATGGTCGTCACCACGAGTTGCAGAGGAATCTTGGCCAGAAGCCATATTACTCCTCCCCCTCCTTCTTCACTGACCTTGGCGTCTGCAGCCGTTCCTCGCAACAGGCTGGCAGACGCCTCTCAGGATCCTTTTTACATCTTATTCACTTCAACTGCTCCTCTCCACTTCTTGCAGCCAGGCCGGGCCGAGTTGGGCCCAGTCGGCTGCCCAGCGGGAGGCCAGAGGGTGAGGCCTGCAAGGCCCACAAGGCTCGCGCTTCCCCCTCTCTGCCCCCCGCTCAGCTGCTTCACATCTCTCCCTTTTTTTTTTTCTGTTTCCCCCTTCTTAAATATGTTATAGCAGAGGCATTATCACAGAACATTCTGCTACCAATTGGCTCGGCCTTGGCCAGCAGTGGGTCCGCCCTAGGCCCGGCCAAGTCCACTGAACAAAGGGGAGCGACTTCTAGCAGTTTCCTACAGAAGCTACCACCTTAGCACCCCCCCACTAACAAAACCAGAACAGCCACCCTTTCGCAGCGGCATCCAGCTGTTTGGAGAAGTATGCTACCGCCCGTCTGTATGGTCCCAAATCTTGTGCCAATATTCCTAGTGCCATTCCTTGTTTTTCGTGGGAAAATAGAAAAAATGGCTTACTCACATCAGGAAGTCCCAATGCTGATGCCGACATCAGGGCTTTCTTCAGCTGATGGAAGGCTCGATCTGACTCAGCATCCCACTGGAGATCCTTTTGGTTAGCTGCTATCAGGGAATAGAGTGGCTTAAACAGGCAGACCATAATCACATATCCAAAGTTGGCACCACCCTGTCATTCCTAAGAATGTCCGTAGTTCCTTTATAGTTTGTGGTCGGGGGCTTTGGCATATGGCCTCTTTCCGGGCTTGTCCTAGGATCCGTTGTCCGGCACTGATCTCGTACCCCAGGTACGTGACCTGGGGTTGTAACAACGCCTGTGCCTTTTTCTTAGAAACCCGATATCCCTGTAGTCCCAGGAAATTTAACAGACTCACGGTCCAAATGACACAGGATTCTTTGGTTCTGGTTGCAATAAGAAGGTCGTCTACATACTGTAACACCTTCCCTTCTTCTGAAGGTGGTTCCCATGATTCCAAGTCCTTTGCTAGCTGATTCCTCAAAACTGTGGGGCACGAGAAGTGCCTGCTCCGGAGGCTTCTTGCGAGCAGCGCTAAAAGCACGCGAACATCGCGTTTCTGTGCTTTCCTGAACAGCTTGCGCTGGGACAGTTACAGCCGTGTTTTGCAAGCTGTCCGGGGTTCTGAGGCACTAAAAGTGCGGATGTGTGGCGACTGTCCAAGACGAGAACCGGCTGCTCTGAAAGCCCTTCCTGCTCGTCACGTACGCTTTCTAGCAGCTCTACGGACACACACGCGTCAGCCTCTTCACTGTCCTACACAGCTAGCACGCTGGCAGTTACCGTCAACTTGGAAGCAGCCGCGCAGAAGGCACTCGCCCTGCAACCGGCGAACAGCGCACATTCGCGGCTACACGCGAGCTGGCCGCACTCGGAGCTTTCGCGGCTCTTCTCTCGCTCTTTCCCGCAGAGCTCCGGCGATGCACAACTCGAACCGCGAAAGCCGCAATGAGCTTTGTGCAAGCTGCGCAGAAGAAACAAGGCACTAAACCGGCAAATGTCCAGCTAATCTCCAACGTGAAAAGGGTCAGCAAGGAAAGCTCTTGCTAACAGCCCAGAAGCATTGCGACGCTTCTCTGGATGATTTGCCCACCAACACTTCACATCAGCTCAAGCCGGCTGCCCGGAGGAAAAGAGGCTAGGAAAGATCGTAGCAGGCACGGTTGTTGCTGCACGAGAAGTGCCTGCTCCGGAGGCTTCTTGCGAGCAGCGCTAAAAGCACGCGAACATCGCGTTTCTGTGCTTTCCTGAACAGCTTGCGCTGGGACAGTTACAGCCGTGTTTTGCAAGCTGTCCGGGGTTCTGAGGCACTAAAAGTGCGGATGTGTGGCGACTGTGCAAGACGAGAACCGGCTGCTCTGAAAGCCCTTCCTGCTCGTCACGTACGCTTTCTAGCAGCTCTACGGACACACACGCGTCAGCCTCTTCACTGTCCTACACAGCTAGCACGCTGGCAGTTACCGTCAACTTGGAAGCAGCCGCGCAGAAGGCAGTCGCCCTGCAACCGGCGAACAGCGCACATTCGCGGCTACACGCGAGCTGGCCGCACTCGGAGCTTTCGCGGCTCTTCTCTCGCTCTTTCCCGCAGAGCTCCGGCGATGCACAACTCGAACCGCGAAAGCCGCAATGAGCTTTGTGCAAGCTGCGCAGAAGAAACAAGGCACTAAACCGGCAAATGTCCAGCTAATCTCCAACGTGAAAAGGCTCAGCAAGGAAAGCTCTTGCTAACAGCCCAGAAGCATTGCGACGCTTCTCTGGATGATTTGCCCACCAACACTTCACATCAGCTCAAGCCGGCTGCCCGGAGGAAAAGAGGCTAGGAAAGATCGTAGCAGGCACGGTTGTTGCTGCACGAGAAGTGCCTGCTCCGGAGGCTTCTTGCGAGCAGCGCTAAAAGCACGCGAACATCGCGTTTCTGTGCTTTCCTGAACAGCTTGCGCTGGGACAGTTACAGCCGTGTTTTGCAAGCTGTCCGGGGTTCTGAGGCACTAAAAGTGCGGATGTGTGGCGACTGTGCAAGACGAGAACCGGCTGCTCTGAAAGCCCTTCCTGCTCGTCACGTACGCTTTCTAGCAGCTCTACGGACACACACGCGTCAGCCTCTTCACTGTCCTACACAGCTAGCACGCTGGCAGTTACCGTCAACTTGGAAGCAGCCGCGCAGAAGGCACTCGCCCTGCAACCGGCGAACAGCGCACATTCGCGGCTACACGCGAGCTGGCCGCACTCGGAGCTTTCGCGGCTCTTCTCTCGCTCTTTCCCGCAGAGCTCCGGCGATGCACAACTCGAACCGCGAAAGCCGCAATGAGCTTTGTGCAAGCTGCGCAGAAGAAACAAGGCACTAAACCGGCAAATGTCCAGCTAATCTCCAACGTGAAAAGGCTCAGCAAGGAAAGCTCTTGCTAACAGCCCAGAAGCATTGCGACGCTTCTCTGGATGATTTGCCCACCAACACTTCACATCAGCTCAAGCCGGCTGCCCGGAGGAAAAGAGGCTAGGAAAGATCGTAGCAGGCACGCTTGTTGCTGCACGAGAAGTGCCTGCTCCGGAGGCTTCTTGCGAGCAGCGCTAAAAGCACGCGAACATCGCGTTTCTGTGCTTTCCTGAACAGCTTGCGCTGGGACAGTTACAGCCGTGTTTTGCAAGCTGTCCGGGGTTCTGAGGCACTAAAAGTGCGGATGTGTGGCGACTGTGCAAGACGAGAACCGGCTGCTCTGAAAGCCCTTCCTGCTCGTCACGTACGCTTTCTAGCAGCTCTACGGACACACACGCGTCAGCCTCTTCACTGTCCTACACAGCTAGCACGCTGGCAGTTACCGTCAACTTGGAAGCAGCCGCGCAGAAGGCACTCGCCCTGCAACCGGCGAACAGCGCACATTCGCGGCTACACGCGAGCTGGCCGCACTCGGAGCTTTCGCGGCTCTTCTCTCGCTCTTTCCCGCAGAGCTCCGGCGATGCACAACTCGAACCGCGAAAGCCGCAATGAGCTTTGTGCAAGCTGCGCAGAAGAAACAAGGCACTAAACCGGCAAATGTCCAGCTAATCTCCAACGTGAAAAGGCTCAGCAAGGAAAGCTCTTGCTAACAGCCCAGAAGCATTGCGACGCTTCTCTGGATGATTTGCCCACCAACACTTCACATCAGCTCAAGCCGGCTGCCCGGAGGAAAAGAGGCTAGGAAAGATCGTAGCAGGCACGGTTGTTGCTGCACGAGAAGTGCCTGCTCCGGAGGCTTCTTGCGAGCAGCGCTAAAAGCACGCGAACATCGCGTTTCTGTGCTTTCCTGAACAGCTTGCGCTGGGACAGTTACAGCCGTGTTTTGCAAGCTGTCCGGGGTTCTGAGGCACTAAAAGTGCGGATGTGTGGCGACTGTGCAAGACGAGAACCGGCTGCTCTGAAAGCCCTTCCTGCTCGTCACGTACGCTTTCTAGCAGCTCTACGGACACACACGCGTCAGCCTCTTCACTGTCCTACACAGCTAGCACGCTGGCACTTACCGTCAACTTGGAAGCAGCCGCGCAGAAGGCAGTCGCCCTGCAACCGGCGAACAGCGCACATTCGCGGCTACACGCGAGCTGGCCGCACTCGGAGCTTTCGCGGCTCTTCTCTCGCTCTTTCCCGCAGAGCTCCGGCGATGCACAACTCGAACCGCGAAAGCCGCAATGAGCTTTGTGCAAGCTGCGCAGAAGAAACAAGGCACTAAACCGGCAAATGTCCAGCTAATCTCCAACGTGAAAAGGCTCAGCAAGGAAAGCTCTTGCTAACAGCCCAGAAGCATTGCGACGCTTCTCTGGATGATTTGCCCACCAACACTTCACATCAGCTCAAGCCGGCTGCCCGGAGGAAAAGAGGCTAGGAAAGATCGTAGCAGGCACGGTTGTTGCTGCACGAGAAGTGCCTGCTCCGGAGGCTTCTTGCGAGCAGCGCTAAAAGCACGCGAACATCGCGTTTCTGTGCTTTCCTGAACAGCTTGCGCTGGGACAGTTACAGCCGTGTTTTGCAAGCTGTCCGGGGTTCTGAGGCACTAAAAGTGCGGATGTGTGGCGACTGTGCAAGACGAGAACCGGCTGCTCTGAAAGCCCTTCCTGCTCGTCACGTACGCTTTCTAGCAGCTCTACGGACACACACGCGTCAGCCTCTTCACTGTCCTACACAGCTAGCACGCTGGCAGTTACCGTCAACTTGGAAGCAGCCGCGCAGAAGGCACTCGCCCTGCAACCGGCGAACAGCGCACATTCGCGGCTACACGCGAGCTGGCCGCACTCGGAGCTTTCGCGGCTCTTCTCTCGCTCTTTCCCGCAGAGCTCCGGCGATGCACAACTCGAACCGCGAAAGCCGCAATGAGCTTTGTGCAAGCTGCGCAGAAGAAACAAGGCACTAAACCGGCAAATGTCCAGCTAATCTCCAACGTGAAAAGGCTCAGCAAGGAAAGCTCTTGCTAACAGCCCAGAAGCATTGCGACGCTTCTCTGGATGATTTGCCCACCAACACTTCACATCAGCTCAAGCCGGCTGCCCGGAGGAAAAGAGGCTAGGAAAGATCGTAGCAGGCACGGTTGTTGCTGCACGAGAAGTGCCTGCTCCGGAGGCTTCTTGCGAGCAGCGCTAAAAGCACGCGAACATCGCGTTTCTGTGCTTTCCTGAACAGCTTGCGCTGGGACAGTTACAGCCGTGTTTTGCAAGCTGTCCGGGGTTCTGAGGCACTAAAAGTGCGGATGTGTGGCGACTGTGCAAGACGAGAACCGGCTGCTCTGAAAGCCCTTCCTGCTCGTCACGTACGCTTTCTAGCAGCTCTACGGACACACACGCGTCAGCCTCTTCACTGTCCTACACAGCTAGCACGCTGGCAGTTACCGTCAACTTGGAAGCAGCCGCGCAGAAGGCACTCGCCCTGCAACCGGCGAACAGCGCACATTCGCGGCTACACGCGAGCTGGCCGCACTCGGAGCTTTCGCGGCTCTTCTCTCGCTCTTTCCCGCAGAGCTCCGGCGATGCACAACTCGAACCGCGAAAGCCGCAATGAGCTTTGTGCAAGCTGCGCAGAAGAAACAAGGCACTAAACCGGCAAATGTCCAGCTAATCTCCAACGTGAAAAGGCTCAGCAAGGAAAGCTCTTGCTAACAGCCCAGAAGCATTGCGACGCTTCTCTGGATGATTTGCCCACCAACACTTCACATCAGCTCAAGCCGGCTGCCCGGAGGAAAAGAGGCTAGGAAAGATCGTAGCAGGCACGGTTGTTGCTGCACGAGAAGTGCCTGCTCCGGAGGCTTCTTGCGAGCAGCGCTAAAAGCACGCGAACATCGCGTTTCTGTGCTTTCCTGAACAGCTTGCGCTGGGACAGTTACAGCCGTGTTTTGCAAGCTGTCCGGGGTTCTGAGGCACTAAAAGTGCGGATGTGTGGCGACTGTGCAAGACGAGAACCGGCTGCTCTGAAAGCCCTTCCTGCTCGTCACGTACGCTTTCTAGCAGCTCTACGGACACACACGCGTCAGCCTCTTCACTGTCCTACACAGCTAGCACGCTGGCAGTTACCGTCAACTTGGAAGCAGCCGCGCAGAAGGCACTCGCCCTGCAACCGGCGAACAGCGCACATTCGCGGCTACACGCGAGCTGGCCGCACTCGGAGCTTTCGCGGCTCTTCTCTCGCTCTTTCCCGCAGAGCTCCGGCGATGCACAACTCGAACCGCGAAAGCCGCAATGAGCTTTGTGCAAGCTGCGCAGAAGAAACAAGGCACTAAACCGGCAAATGTCCACCTAATCTCCAACGTGAAAAGGGTCAGCAAGGAAAGCTCTTGCTAACAGCCCAGAAGCATTGCGACGCTTCTCTGGATGATTTGCCCACCAACACTTCACATCAGCTCAAGCCGGCTGCCCGGAGGAAAAGAGGCTAGGAAAGATCGTAGCAGGCACGGTTGTTGCTGCACGAGAAGTGCCTGCTCCGGAGGCTTCTTGCGAGCAGCGCTAAAAGCACGCGAACATCGCGTTTCTGTGCTTTCCTGAACAGCTTGCGCTGGGACAGTTACAGCCGTGTTTTGCAAGCTGTCCGGGGTTCTGAGGCACTAAAAGTGCGGATGTGTGGCGACTGTGCAAGACGAGAACCGGCTGCTCTGAAAGCCCTTCCTGCTCGTCACGTACGCTTTCTAGCAGCTCTACGGACACACACGCGTCAGCCTCTTCACTGTCCTACACAGCTAGCACGCTGGCAGTTACCGTCAACTTGGAAGCAGCCGCGCAGAAGGCACTCGCCCTGCAACCGGCGAACAGCGCACATTCGCGGCTACACGCGAGCTGGCCGCACTCGGAGCTTTCGCGGCTCTTCTCTCGCTCTTTCCCGCAGAGCTCCGGCGATGCACAACTCGAACCGCGAAAGCCGCAATGAGCTTTGTGCAAGCTGCGCAGAAGAAACAAGGCACTAAACCGGCAAATGTCCAGCTAATCTCCAACGTGAAAAGGCTCAGCAAGGAAAGCTCTTGCTAACAGCCCAGAAGCATTGCGACGCTTCTCTGGATGATTTGCCCACCAACACTTCACATCAGCTCAAGCCGGCTGCCCGGAGGAAAAGAGGCTAGGAAAGATCGTAGCAGGCACGGTTGTTGCTGCACGAGAAGTGCCTGCTCCGGAGGCTTCTTGCGAGCAGCGCTAAAAGCACGCGAACATCGCGTTTCTGTGCTTTCCTGAACAGCTTGCGCTGGGACAGTTACAGCCGTGTTTTGCAAGCTGTCCGGGGTTCTGAGGCACTAAAAGTGCGGATGTGTGGCGACTGTGCAAGACGAGAACCGGCTGCTCTGAAAGCCCTTCCTGCTCGTCACGTACGCTTTCTAGCAGCTCTACGGACACACACGCGTCAGCCTCTTCACTGTCCTACACAGCTAGCACGCTGGCAGTTACCGTCAACTTGGAAGCAGCCGCGCAGAAGGCAGTCGCCCTGCAACCGGCGAACAGCGCACATTCGCGGCTACACGCGAGCTGGCCGCACTCGGAGCTTTCGCGGCTCTTCTCTCGCTCTTTCCCGCAGAGCTCCGGCGATGCACAACTCGAACCGCGAAAGCCGCAATGAGCTTTGTGCAAGCTGCGCAGAAGAAACAAGGCACTAAACCGGCAAATGTCCAGCTAATCTCCAACGTGAAAAGGGTCAGCAAGGAAAGCTCTTGCTAACAGCCCAGAAGCATTGCGACGCTTCTCTGGATGATTTGCCCACCAACACTTCACATCAGCTCAAGCCGGCTGCCCGGAGGAAAAGAGGCTAGGAAAGATCGTAGCAGGCACGGTTGTTGCTGCACGAGAAGTGCCTGCTCCGGAGGCTTCTTGCGAGCAGCGCTAAAAGCACGCGAACATCGCGTTTCTGTGCTTTCCTGAACAGCTTGCGCTGGGACAGTTACAGCCGTGTTTTGCAAGCTGTCCGGGGTTCTGAGGCACTAAAAGTGCGGATGTGTGGCGACTGTGCAAGACGAGAACCGGCTGCTCTGAAAGCCCTTCCTGCTCGTCACGTACGCTTTCTAGCAGCTCTACGGACACACACGCGTCAGCCTCTTCACTGTCCTACACAGCTAGCACGCTGGCAGTTACCGTCAACTTGGAAGCAGCCGCGCAGAAGGCAGTCGCCCTGCAACCGGCGAACAGCGCACATTCGCGGCTACACGCGAGCTGGCCGCACTCGGAGCTTTCGCGGCTCTTCTCTCGCTCTTTCCCGCAGAGCTCCGGCGATGCACAACTCGAACCGCGAAAGCCGCAATGAGCTTTGTGCAAGCTGCGCAGAAGAAACAAGGCACTAAACCGGCAAATGTCCAGCTAATCTCCAACGTGAAAAGGCTCAGCAAGGAAAGCTCTTGCTAACAGCCCAGAAGCATTGCGACGCTTCTCTGGATGATTTGCCCACCAACACTTCACATCAGCTCAAGCCGGCTGCCCGGAGGAAAAGAGGCTAGGAAAGATCGTAGCAGGCACGGTTGTTGCTGCACGAGAAGTGCCTGCTCCGGAGGCTTCTTGCGAGCAGCGCTAAAAGCACGCGAACATCGCGTTTCTGTGCTTTCCTGAACAGCTTGCGCTGGGACAGTTACAGCCGTGTTTTGCAAGCTGTCCGGGGTTCTGAGGCACTAAAAGTGCGGATGTGTGGCGACTGTCCAAGACGAGAACCGGCTGCTCTGAAAGCCCTTCCTGCTCGTCACGTACGCTTTCTAGCAGCTCTACGGACACACACGCGTCAGCCTCTTCACTGTCCTACACAGCTAGCACGCTGGCAGTTACCGTCAACTTGGAAGCAGCCGCGCAGAAGGCACTCGCCCTGCAACCGGCGAACAGCGCACATTCGCGGCTACACGCGAGCTGGCCGCACTCGGAGCTTTCGCGGCTCTTCTCTCGCTCTTTCCCGCAGAGCTCCGGCGATGCACAACTCGAACCGCGAAAGCCGCAATGAGCTTTGTGCAAGCTGCGCAGAAGAAACAAGGCACTAAACCGGCAAATGTCCAGCTAATCTCCAACGTGAAAAGGCTCAGCAAGGAAAGCTCTTGCTAACAGCCCAGAAGCATTGCGACGCTTGTCTGGATGATTTGCCCACCAACACTTCACATCAGCTCAAGCCGGCTGCCCGGAGGAAAAGAGGCTAGGAAAGATCGTAGCAGGCACGGTTGTTGCTGCACGAGAAGTGCCTGCTCCGGAGGCTTCTTGCGAGCAGCGCTAAAAGCACGCGAACATCGCGTTTCTGTGCTTTCCTGAACAGCTTGCGCTGGGACAGTTACAGCCGTGTTTTGCAAGCTGTCCGGGGTTCTGAGGCACTAAAAGTGCGGATGTGTGGCGACTGTGCAAGACGAGAACCGGCTGCTCTGAAAGCCCTTCCTGCTCGTCACGTACGCTTTCTAGCAGCTCTACGGACACACACGCGTCAGCCTCTTCACTGTCCTACACAGCTAGCACGCTGGCAGTTACCGTCAACTTGGAAGCAGCCGCGCAGAAGGCAGTCGCCCTGCAACCGGCGAACAGCGCACATTCGCGGCTACACGCGAGCTGGCCGCACTCGGAGCTTTCGCGGCTCTTCTCTCGCTCTTTCCCGCAGAGCTCCGGCGATGCACAACTCGAACCGCGAAAGCCGCAATGAGCTTTGTGCAAGCTGCGCAGAAGAAACAAGGCACTAAACCGGCAAATGTCCAGCTAATCTCCAACGTGAAAAGGCTCAGCAAGGAAAGCTCTTGCTAACAGCCCAGAAGCATTGCGACGCTTCTCTGGATGATTTGCCCACCAACACTTCACATCAGCTCAAGCCGGCTGCCCGGAGGAAAAGAGGCTAGGAAAGATCGTAGCAGGCACGGTTGTTGCTGCACGAGAAGTGCCTGCTCCGGAGGCTTCTTGCGAGCAGCGCTAAAAGCACGCGAACATCGCGTTTCTGTGCTTTCCTGAACAGCTTGCGCTGGGACAGTTACAGCCGTGTTTTGCAAGCTGTCCGGGGTTCTGAGGCACTAAAAGTGCGGATGTGTGGCGACTGTGCAAGACGAGAACCGGCTGCTCTGAAAGCCCTTCCTGCTCGTCACGTACGCTTTCTAGCAGCTCTACGGACACACACGCGTCAGCCTCTTCACTGTCCTACACAGCTAGCACGCTGGCAGTTACCGTCAACTTGGAAGCAGCCGCGCAGAAGGCACTCGCCCTGCAACCGGCGAACAGCGCACATTCGCGGCTACACGCGAGCTGGCCGCACTCGGAGCTTTCGCGGCTCTTCTCTCGCTCTTTCCCGCAGAGCTCCGGCGATGCACAACTCGAACCGCGAAAGCCGCAATGAGCTTTGTGCAAGCTGCGCAGAAGAAACAAGGCACTAAACCGGCAAATGTCCACCTAATCTCCAACGTGAAAAGGGTCAGCAAGGAAAGCTCTTGCTAACAGCCCAGAAGCATTGCGACGCTTCTCTGGATGATTTGCCCACCAACACTTCACATCAGCTCAAGCCGGCTGCCCGGAGGAAAAGAGGCTAGGAAAGATCGTAGCAGGCACGGTTGTTGCTGCACGAGAAGTGCCTGCTCCGGAGGCTTCTTGCGAGCAGCGCTAAAAGCACGCGAACATCGCGTTTCTGTGCTTTCCTGAACAGCTTGCGCTGGGACAGTTACAGCCGTGTTTTGCAAGCTGTCCGGGGTTCTGAGGCACTAAAAGTGCGGATGTGTGGCGACTGTGCAAGACGAGAACCGGCTGCTCTGAAAGCCCTTCCTGCTCGTCACGTACGCTTTCTAGCAGCTCTACGGACACACACGCGTCAGCCTCTTCACTGTCCTACACAGCTAGCACGCTGGCAGTTACCGTCAACTTGGAAGCAGCCGCGCAGAAGGCAGTCGCCCTGCAACCGGCGAACAGCGCACATTCGCGGCTACACGCGAGCTGGCCGCACTCGGAGCTTTCGCGGCTCTTCTCTCGCTCTTTCCCGCAGAGCTCCGGCGATGCACAACTCGAACCGCGAAAGCCGCAATGAGCTTTGTGCAAGCTGCGCAGAAGAAACAAGGCACTAAACCGGCAAATGTCCAGCTAATCTCCAACGTGAAAAGGGTCAGCAAGGAAAGCTCTTGCTAACAGCCCAGAAGCATTGCGACGCTTCTCTGGATGATTTGCCCACCAACACTTCACATCAGCTCAAGCCGGCTGCCCGGAGGAAAAGAGGCTAGGAAAGATCGTAGCAGGCACGGTTGTTGCTGCACGAGAAGTGCCTGCTCCGGAGGCTTCTTGCGAGCAGCGCTAAAAGCACGCGAACATCGCGTTTCTGTGCTTTCCTGAACAGCTTGCGCTGGGACAGTTACAGCCGTGTTTTGCAAGCTGTCCGGGGTTCTGAGGCACTAAAAGTGCGGATGTGTGGCGACTGTGCAAGACGAGAACCGGCTGCTCTGAAAGCCCTTCCTGCTCGTCACGTACGCTTTCTAGCAGCTCTACGGACACACACGCGTCAGCCTCTTCACTGTCCTACACAGCTAGCACGCTGGCAGTTACCGTCAACTTGGAAGCAGCCGCGCAGAAGGCAGTCGCCCTGCAACCGGCGAACAGCGCACATTCGCGGCTACACGCGAGCTGGCCGCACTCGGAGCTTTCGCGGCTCTTCTCTCGCTCTTTCCCGCAGAGCTCCGGCGATGCACAACTCGAACCGCGAAAGCCGCAATGAGCTTTGTGCAAGCTGCGCAGAAGAAACAAGGCACTAAACCGGCAAATGTCCAGCTAATCTCCAACGTGAAAAGGCTCAGCAAGGAAAGCTCTTGCTAACAGCCCAGAAGCATTGCGACGCTTCTCTGGATGATTTGCCCACCAACACTTCACATCAGCTCAAGCCGGCTGCCCGGAGGAAAAGAGGCTAGGAAAGATCGTAGCAGGCACGGTTGTTGCTGCACGAGAAGTGCCTGCTCCGGAGGCTTCTTGCGAGCAGCGCTAAAAGCACGCGAACATCGCGTTTCTGTGCTTTCCTGAACAGCTTGCGCTGGGACAGTTACAGCCGTGTTTTGCAAGCTGTCCGGGGTTCTGAGGCACTAAAAGTGCGGATGTGTGGCGACTGTCCAAGACGAGAACCGGCTGCTCTGAAAGCCCTTCCTGCTCGTCACGTACGCTTTCTAGCAGCTCTACGGACACACACGCGTCAGCCTCTTCACTGTCCTACACAGCTAGCACGCTGGCAGTTACCGTCAACTTGGAAGCAGCCGCGCAGAAGGCAGTCGCCCTGCAACCGGCGAGCAGCGCACATTCGCGGCTACACGCGAGCTGGCCGCACTCGGAGCTTTCGCGGCTCTTCTCTCGCTCTTTCCCGCAGAGCTCCGGCGATGCACAACTCGAACCGCGAAAGCCGCAATGAGCTTTGTGCAAGCTGCGCAGAAGAAACAAGGCACTAAACCGGCAAATGTCCAGCTAATCTCCAACGTGAAAAGGCTCAGCAAGGAAAGCTCTTGCTAACAGCCCAGAAGCATTGCGACGCTTCTCTGGATGATTTGCCCACCAACACTTCACATCAGCTCAAGCCGGCTGCCCGGAGGAAAAGAGGCTAGGAAAGATCGTAGCAGGCACGGTTGTTGCTGCACGAGAAGTGCCTGCTCCGGAGGCTTCTTGCGAGCAGCGCTAAAAGCACGCGAACATCGCGTTTCTGTGCTTTCCTGAACAGCTTGCGCTGGGACAGTTACAGCCGTGTTTTGCAAGCTGTCCGGGGTTCTGAGGCACTAAAAGTGCGGATGTGTGGCGACTGTGCAAGACGAGAACCGGCTGCTCTGAAAGCCCTTCCTGCTCGTCACGTACGCTTTCTAGCAGCTCTACGGACACACACGCGTCAGCCTCTTCACTGTCCTACACAGCTAGCACGCTGGCAGTTACCGTCAACTTGGAAGCAGCCGCGCAGAAGGCACTCGCCCTGCAACCGGCGAACAGCGCACATTCGCGGCTACACGCGAGCTGGCCGCACTCGGAGCTTTCGCGGCTCTTCTCTCGCTCTTTCCCGCAGAGCTCCGGCGATGCACAACTCGAACCGCGAAAGCCGCAATGAGCTTTGTGCAAGCTGCGCAGAAGAAACAAGGCACTAAACCGGCAAATGTCCAGCTAATCTCCAACGTGAAAAGGCTCAGCAAGGAAAGCTCTTGCTAACAGCCCAGAAGCATTGCGACGCTTCTCTGGATGATTTGCCCACCAACACTTCACATCAGCTCAAGCCGGCTGCCCGGAGGAAAAGAGGCTAGGAAAGATCGTAGCAGGCACGGTTGTTGCTGCACGAGAAGTGCCTGCTCCGGAGGCTTCTTGCGAGCAGCGCTAAAAGCACGCGAACATCGCGTTTCTGTGCTTTCCTGAACAGCTTGCGCTGGGACAGTTACAGCCGTGTTTTGCAAGCTGTCCGGGGTTCTGAGGCACTAAAAGTGCGGATGTGTGGCGACTGTGCAAGACGAGAACCGGCTGCTCTGAAAGCCCTTCCTGCTCGTCACGTACGCTTTCTAGCAGCTCTACGGACACACACGCGTCAGCCTCTTCACTGTCCTACACAGCTAGCACGCTGGCAGTTACCGTCAACTTGGAAGCAGCCGCGCAGAAGGCACTCGCCCTGCAACCGGCGAACAGCGCACATTCGCGGCTACACGCGAGCTGGCCGCACTCGGAGCTTTCGCGGCTCTTCTCTCGCTCTTTCCCGCAGAGCTCCGGCGATGCACAACTCGAACCGCGAAAGCCGCAATGAGCTTTGTGCAAGCTGCGCAGAAGAAACAAGGCACTAAACCGGCAAATGTCCAGCTAATCTCCAACGTGAAAAGGCTCAGCAAGGAAAGCTCTTGCTAACAGCCCAGAAGCATTGCGACGCTTCTCTGGATGATTTGCCCACCAACACTTCACATCAGCTCAAGCCGGCTGCCCGGAGGAAAAGAGGCTAGGAAAGATCGTAGCAGGCACGGTTGTTGCTGCACGAGAAGTGCCTGCTCCGGAGGCTTCTTGCGAGCAGCGCTAAAAGCACGCGAACATCGCGTTTCTGTGCTTTCCTGAACAGCTTGCGCTGGGACAGTTACAGCCGTGTTTTGCAAGCTGTCCGGGGTTCTGAGGCACTAAAAGTGCGGATGTGTGGCGACTGTGCAAGACGAGAACCGGCTGCTCTGAAAGCCCTTCCTGCTCGTCACGTACGCTTTCTAGCAGCTCTACGGACACACACGCGTCAGCCTCTTCACTGTCCTACACAGCTAGCACGCTGGCAGTTACCGTCAACTTGGAAGCAGCCGCGCAGAAGGCACTCGCCCTGCAACCGGCGAACAGCGCACATTCGCGGCTACACGCGAGCTGGCCGCACTCGGAGCTTTCGCGGCTCTTCTCTCGCTCTTTCCCGCAGAGCTCCGGCGATGCACAACTCGAACCGCGAAAGCCGCAATGAGCTTTGTGCAAGCTGCGCAGAAGAAACAAGGCACTAAACCGGCAAATGTCCAGCTAATCTCCAACGTGAAAAGGGTCAGCAAGGAAAGCTCTTGCTAACAGCCCAGAAGCATTGCGACGCTTCTCTGGATGATTTGCCCACCAACACTTCACATCAGCTCAAGCCGGCTGCCCGGAGGAAAAGAGGCTAGGAAAGATCGTAGCAGGCACGGTTGTTGCTGCACGAGAAGTGCCTGCTCCGGAGGCTTCTTGCGAGCAGCGCTAAAAGCACGCGAACATCGCGTTTCTGTGCTTTCCTGAACAGCTTGCGCTGGGACAGTTACAGCCGTGTTTTGCAAGCTGTCCGGGGTTCTGAGGCACTAAAAGTGCGGATGTGTGGCGACTGTGCAAGACGAGAACCGGCTGCTCTGAAAGCCCTTCCTGCTCGTCACGTACGCTTTCTAGCAGCTCTACGGACACACACGCGTCAGCCTCTTCACTGTCCTACACAGCTAGCACGCTGGCAGTTACCGTCAACTTGGAAGCAGCCGCGCAGAAGGCACTCGCCCTGCAACCGGCGAACAGCGCACATTCGCGGCTACACGCGAGCTGGCCGCACTCGGAGCTTTCGCGGCTCTTCTCTCGCTCTTTCCCGCAGAGCTCCGGCGATGCACAACTCGAACCGCGAAAGCCGCAATGAGCTTTGTGCAAGCTGCGCAGAAGAAACAAGGCACTAAACCGGCAAATGTCCAGCTAATCTCCAACGTGAAAAGGCTCAGCAAGGAAAGCTCTTGCTAACAGCCCAGAAGCATTGCGACGCTTCTCTGGATGATTTGCCCACCAACACTTCACATCAGCTCAAGCCGGCTGCCCGGAGGAAAAGAGGCTAGGAAAGATCGTAGCAGGCACGGTTGTTGCTGCACGAGAAGTGCCTGCTCCGGAGGCTTCTTGCGAGCAGCGCTAAAAGCACGCGAACATCGCGTTTCTGTGCTTTCCTGAACAGCTTGCGCTGGGACAGTTACAGCCGTGTTTTGCAAGCTGTCCGGGGTTCTGAGGCACTAAAAGTGCGGATGTGTGGCGACTGTGCAAGACGAGAACCGGCTGCTCTGAAAGCCCTTCCTGCTCGTCACGTACGCTTTCTAGCAGCTCTACGGACACACACGCGTCAGCCTCTTCACTGTCCTACACAGCTAGCACGCTGGCAGTTACCGTCAACTTGGAAGCAGCCGCGCAGAAGGCACTCGCCCTGCAACCGGCGAACAGCGCACATTCGCGGCTACACGCGAGCTGGCCGCACTCGGAGCTTTCGCGGCTCTTCTCTCGCTCTTTCCCGCAGAGCTCCGGCGATGCACAACTCGAACCGCGAAAGCCGCAATGAGCTTTGTGCAAGCTGCGCAGAAGAAACAAGGCACTAAACCGGCAAATGTCCAGCTAATCTCCAACGTGAAAAGGCTCAGCAAGGAAAGCTCTTGCTAACAGCCCAGAAGCATTGCGACGCTTCTCTGGATGATTTGCCCACCAACACTTCACATCAGCTCAAGCCGGCTGCCCGGAGGAAAAGAGGCTAGGAAAGATCGTAGCAGGCACGGTTGTTGCTGCACGAGAAGTGCCTGCTCCGGAGGCTTCTTGCGAGCAGCGCTAAAAGCACGCGAACATCGCGTTTCTGTGCTTTCCTGAACAGCTTGCGCTGGGACAGTTACAGCCGTGTTTTGCAAGCTGTCCGGGGTTCTGAGGCACTAAAAGTGCGGATGTGTGGCGACTGTGCAAGACGAGAACCGGCTGCTCTGAAAGCCCTTCCTGCTCGTCACGTACGCTTTCTAGCAGCTCTACGGACACACACGCGTCAGCCTCTTCACTGTCCTACACAGCTAGCACGCTGGCAGTTACCGTCAACTTGGAAGCAGCCGCGCAGAAGGCAGTCGCCCTGCAACCGGCGAACAGCGCACATTCGCGGCTACACGCGAGCTGGCCGCACTCGGAGCTTTCGCGGCTCTTCTCTCGCTCTTTCCCGCAGAGCTCCGGCGATGCACAACTCGAACCGCGAAAGCCGCAATGAGCTTTGTGCAAGCTGCGCAGAAGAAACAAGGCACTAAACCGGCAAATGTCCAGCTAATCTCCAACGTGAAAAGGCTCAGCAAGGAAAGCTCTTGCTAACAGCCCAGAAGCATTGCGACGCTTCTCTGGATGATTTGCCCACCAACACTTCACATCAGCTCAAGCCGGCTGCCCGGAGGAAAAGAGGCTAGGAAAGATCGTAGCAGGCACGGTTGTTGCTGCACGAGAAGTGCCTGCTCCGGAGGCTTCTTGCGAGCAGCGCTAAAAGCACGCGAACATCGCGTTTCTGTGCTTTCCTGAACAGCTTGCGCTGGGACAGTTACAGCCGTGTTTTGCAAGCTGTCCGGGGTTCTGAGGCACTAAAAGTGCGGATGTGTGGCGACTGTGCAAGACGAGAACCGGCTGCTCTGAAAGCCCTTCCTGCTCGTCACGTACGCTTTCTAGCAGCTCTACGGACACACACGCGTCAGCCTCTTCACTGTCCTACACAGCTAGCACGCTGGCAGTTACCGTCAACTTGGAAGCAGCCGCGCAGAAGGCACTCGCCCTGCAACCGGCGAACAGCGCACATTCGCGGCTACACGCGAGCTGGCCGCACTCGGAGCTTTCGCGGCTCTTCTCTCGCTCTTTCCCGCAGAGCTCCGGCGATGCACAACTCGAACCGCGAAAGCCGCAATGAGCTTTGTGCAAGCTGCGCAGAAGAAACAAGGCACTAAACCGGCAAATGTCCAGCTAATCTCCAACGTGAAAAGGCTCAGCAAGGAAAGCTCTTGCTAACAGCCCAGAAGCATTGCGACGCTTCTCTGGATGATTTGCCCACCAACACTTCACATCAGCTCAAGCCGGCTGCCCGGAGGAAAAGAGGCTAGGAAAGATCGTAGCAGGCACGGTTGTTGCTGCACGAGAAGTGCCTGCTCCGGAGGCTTCTTGCGAGCAGCGCTAAAAGCACGCGAACATCGCGTTTCTGTGCTTTCCTGAACAGCTTGCGCTGGGACAGTTACAGCCGTGTTTTGCAAGCTGTCCGGGGTTCTGAGGCACTAAAAGTGCGGATGTGTGGCGACTGTGCAAGACGAGAACCGGCTGCTCTGAAAGCCCTTCCTGCTCGTCACGTACGCTTTCTAGCAGCTCTACGGACACACACGCGTCAGCCTCTTCACTGTCCTACACAGCTAGCACGCTGGCAGTTACCGTCAACTTGGAAGCAGCCGCGCAGAAGGCACTCGCCCTGCAACCGGCGAACAGCGCACATTCGCGGCTACACGCGAGCTGGCCGCACTCGGAGCTTTCGCGGCTCTTCTCTCGCTCTTTCCCGCAGAGCTCCGGCGATGCACAACTCGAACCGCGAAAGCCGCAATGAGCTTTGTGCAAGCTGCGCAGAAGAAACAAGGCACTAAACCGGCAAATGTCCAGCTAATCTCCAACGTGAAAAGGCTCAGCAAGGAAAGCTCTTGCTAACAGCCCAGAAGCATTGCGACGCTTCTCTGGATGATTTGCCCACCAACACTTCACATCAGCTCAAGCCGGCTGCCCGGAGGAAAAGAGGCTAGGAAAGATCGTAGCAGGCACGGTTGTTGCTGCACGAGAAGTGCCTGCTCCGGAGGCTTCTTGCGAGCAGCGCTAAAAGCACGCGAACATCGCGTTTCTGTGCTTTCCTGAACAGCTTGCGCTGGGACAGTTACAGCCGTGTTTTGCAAGCTGTCCGGGGTTCTGAGGCACTAAAAGTGCGGATGTGTGGCGACTGTGCAAGACGAGAACCGGCTGCTCTGAAAGCCCTTCCTGCTCGTCACGTACGCTTTCTAGCAGCTCTACGGACACACACGCGTCAGCCTCTTCACTGTCCTACACAGCTAGCACGCTGGCAGTTACCGTCAACTTGGAAGCAGCCGCGCAGAAGGCACTCGCCCTGCAACCGGCGAACAGCGCACATTCGCGGCTACACGCGAGCTGGCCGCACTCGGAGCTTTCGCGGCTCTTCTCTCGCTCTTTCCCGCAGAGCTCCGGCGATGCACAACTCGAACCGCGAAAGCCGCAATGAGCTTTGTGCAAGCTGCGCAGAAGAAACAAGGCACTAAACCGGCAAATGTCCAGCTAATCTCCAACGTGAAAAGGCTCAGCAAGGAAAGCTCTTGCTAACAGCCCAGAAGCATTGCGACGCTTCTCTGGATGATTTGCCCACCAACACTTCACATCAGCTCAAGCCGGCTGCCCGGAGGAAAAGAGGCTAGGAAAGATCGTAGCAGGCACGGTTGTTGCTGCACGAGAAGTGCCTGCTCCGGAGGCTTCTTGCGAGCAGCGCTAAAAGCACGCGAACATCGCGTTTCTGTGCTTTCCTGAACAGCTTGCGCTGGGACAGTTACAGCCGTGTTTTGCAAGCTGTCCGGGGTTCTGAGGCACTAAAAGTGCGGATGTGTGGCGACTGTGCAAGACGAGAACCGGCTGCTCTGAAAGCCCTTCCTGCTCGTCACGTACGCTTTCTAGCAGCTCTACGGACACACACGCGTCAGCCTCTTCACTGTCCTACACAGCTAGCACGCTGGCAGTTACCGTCAACTTGGAAGCAGCCGCGCAGAAGGCACTCGCCCTGCAACCGGCGAACAGCGCACATTCGCGGCTACACGCGAGCTGGCCGCACTCGGAGCTTTCGCGGCTCTTCTCTCGCTCTTTCCCGCAGAGCTCCGGCGATGCACAACTCGAACCGCGAAAGCCGCAATGAGCTTTGTGCAAGCTGCGCAGAAGAAACAAGGCACTAAACCGGCAAATGTCCAGCTAATCTCCAACGTGAAAAGGCTCAGCAAGGAAAGCTCTTGCTAACAGCCCAGAAGCATTGCGACGCTTCTCTGGATGATTTGCCCACCAACACTTCACATCAGCTCAAGCCGGCTGCCCGGAGGAAAAGAGGCTAGGAAAGATCGTAGCAGGCACGGTTGTTGCTGCACGAGAAGTGCCTGCTCCGGAGGCTTCTTGCGAGCAGCGCTAAAAGCACGCGAACATCGCGTTTCTGTGCTTTCCTGAACAGCTTGCGCTGGGACAGTTACAGCCGTGTTTTGCAAGCTGTCCGGGGTTCTGAGGCACTAAAAGTGCGGATGTGTGGCGACTGTGCAAGACGAGAACCGGCTGCTCTGAAAGCCCTTCCTGCTCGTCACGTACGCTTTCTAGCAGCTCTACGGACACACACGCGTCAGCCTCTTCACTGTCCTACACAGCTAGCACGCTGGCAGTTACCGTCAACTTGGAAGCAGCCGCGCAGAAGGCACTCGCCCTGCAACCGGCGAACAGCGCACATTCGCGGCTACACGCGAGCTGGCCGCACTCGGAGCTTTCGCGGCTCTTCTCTCGCTCTTTCCCGCAGAGCTCCGGCGATGCACAACTCGAACCGCGAAAGCCGCAATGAGCTTTGTGCAAGCTGCGCAGAAGAAACAAGGCACTAAACCGGCAAATGTCCAGCTAATCTCCAACGTGAAAAGGCTCAGCAAGGAAAGCTCTTGCTAACAGCCCAGAAGCATTGCGACGCTTCTCTGGATGATTTGCCCACCAACACTTCACATCAGCTCAAGCCGGCTGCCCGGAGGAAAAGAGGCTAGGAAAGATCGTAGCAGGCACGGTTGTTGCTGCACGAGAAGTGCCTGCTCCGGAGGCTTCTTGCGAGCAGCGCTAAAAGCACGCGAACATCGCGTTTCTGTGCTTTCCTGAACAGCTTGCGCTGGGACAGTTACAGCCGTGTTTTGCAAGCTGTCCGGGGTTCTGAGGCACTAAAAGTGCGGATGTGTGGCGACTGTGCAAGACGAGAACCGGCTGCTCTGAAAGCCCTTCCTGCTCGTCACGTACGCTTTCTAGCAGCTCTACGGACACACACGCGTCAGCCTCTTCACTGTCCTACACAGCTAGCACGCTGGCAGTTACCGTCAACTTGGAAGCAGCCGCGCAGAAGGCACTCGCCCTGCAACCGGCGAACAGCGCACATTCGCGGCTACACGCGAGCTGGCCGCACTCGGAGCTTTCGCGGCTCTTCTCTCGCTCTTTCCCGCAGAGCTCCGGCGATGCACAACTCGAACCGCGAAAGCCGCAATGAGCTTTGTGCAAGCTGCGCAGAAGAAACAAGGCACTAAACCGGCAAATGTCCAGCTAATCTCCAACGTGAAAAGGCTCAGCAAGGAAAGCTCTTGCTAACAGCCCAGAAGCATTGCGACGCTTCTCTGGATGATTTGCCCACCAACACTTCACATCAGCTCAAGCCGGCTGCCCGGAGGAAAAGAGGCTAGGAAAGATCGTAGCAGGCACGGTTGTTGCTGCACGAGAAGTGCCTGCTCCGGAGGCTTCTTGCGAGCAGCGCTAAAAGCACGCGAACATCGCGTTTCTGTGCTTTCCTGAACAGCTTGCGCTGGGACAGTTACAGCCGTGTTTTGCAAGCTGTCCGGGGTTCTGAGGCACTAAAAGTGCGGATGTGTGGCGACTGTGCAAGACGAGAACCGGCTGCTCTGAAAGCCCTTCCTGCTCGTCACGTACGCTTTCTAGCAGCTCTACGGACACACACGCGTCAGCCTCTTCACTGTCCTACACAGCTAGCACGCTGGCAGTTACCGTCAACTTGGAAGCAGCCGCGCAGAAGGCACTCGCCCTGCAACCGGCGAACAGCGCACATTCGCGGCTACACGCGAGCTGGCCGCACTCGGAGCTTTCGCGGCTCTTCTCTCGCTCTTTCCCGCAGAGCTCCGGCGATGCACAACTCGAACCGCGAAAGCCGCAATGAGCTTTGTGCAAGCTGCGCAGAAGAAACAAGGCACTAAACCGGCAAATGTCCACCTAATCTCCAACGTGAAAAGGCTCAGCAAGGAAAGCTCTTGCTAACAGCCCAGAAGCATTGCGACGCTTCTCTGGATGATTTGCCCACCAACACTTCACATCAGCTCAAGCCGGCTGCCCGGAGGAAAAGAGGCTAGGAAAGATCGTAGCAGGCACGGTTGTTGCTGCACGAGAAGTGCCTGCTCCGGAGGCTTCTTGCGAGCAGCGCTAAAAGCACGCGAACATCGCGTTTCTGTGCTTTCCTGAACAGCTTGCGCTGGGACAGTTACAGCCGTGTTTTGCAAGCTGTCCGGGGTTCTGAGGCACTAAAAGTGCGGATGTGTGGCGACTGTGCAAGACGAGAACCGGCTGCTCTGAAAGCCCTTCCTGCACGTCACGTACGCTTTCTAGCAGCTCTACGGACACACACGCGTCAGCCTCTTCACTGTCCTACACAGCTAGCACGCTGGCAGTTACCGTCAACTTGGAAGCAGCCGCGCAGAAGGCACTCGCCCTGCAACCGGCGAACAGCGCACATTCGCGGCTACACGCGAGCTGGCCGCACTCGGAGCTTTCGCGGCTCTTCTCTCGCTCTTTCCCGCAGAGCTCCGGCGATGCACAACTCGAACCGCGAAAGCCGCAATGAGCTTTGTGCAAGCTGCGCAGAAGAAACAAGGCACTAAACCGGCAAATGTCCAGCTAATCTCCAACGTGAAAAGGCTCAGCAAGGAAAGCTCTTGCTAACAGCCCAGAAGCATTGCGACGCTTCTCTGGATGATTTGCCCACCAACACTTCACATCAGCTCAAGCCGGCTGCCCGGAGGAAAAGAGGCTAGGAAAGATCGTAGCAGGCACGGTTGTTGCTGCACGAGAAGTGCCTGCTCCGGAGGCTTCTTGCGAGCAGCGCTAAAAGCACGCGAACATCGCGTTTCTGTGCTTTCCTGAACAGCTTGCGCTGGGACAGTTACAGCCGTGTTTTGCAAGCTGTCCGGGGTTCTGAGGCACTAAAAGTGCGGATGTGTGGCGACTGTGCAAGACGAGAACCGGCTGCTCTGAAAGCCCTTCCTGCTCGTCACGTACGCTTTCTAGCAGCTCTACGGACACACACGCGTCAGCCTCTTCACTGTCCTACACAGCTAGCACGCTGGCAGTTACCGTCAACTTGGAAGCAGCCGCGCAGAAGGCAGTCGCCCTGCAACCGGCGAACAGCGCACATTCGCGGCTACACGCGAGCTGGCCGCACTCGGAGCTTTCGCGGCTCTTCTCTCGCTCTTTCCCACAGAGCTCCGGCGATGCACAACTCGAACCGCGAAAGCCGCAATGAGCTTTGTGCAAGCTGCGCAGAAGAAACAAGGCACTAAACCGGCAAATGTCCAGCTAATCTCCAACGTGAAAAGGCTCAGCAAGGAAAGCTCTTGCTAACAGCCCAGAAGCATTGCGACGCTTCTCTGGATGATTTGCCCACCAACACTTCACATCAGCTCAAGCCGGCTGCCCGGAGGAAAAGAGGCTAGGAAAGATCGTAGCAGGCACGGTTGTTGCTGCACGAGAAGTGCCTGCTCCGGAGGCTTCTTGCGAGCAGCGCTAAAAGCACGCGAACATCGCGTTTCTGTGCTTTCCTGAACAGCTTGCGCTGGGACAGTTACAGCCGTGTTTTGCAAGCTGTCCGGGGTTCTGAGGCACTAAAAGTGCGGATGTGTGGCGACTGTGCAAGACGAGAACCGGCTGCTCTGAAAGCCCTTCCTGCTCGTCACGTACGCTTTCTAGCAGCTCTACGGACACACACGCGTCAG
>NW_028238988.1:0-82207 GCF_036417535.1 Chlamydotis macqueenii
TTGTACTGGGCCATACTGGACTGTACTGCTCAAATACACTGGGATGTACTGGGCTGTGCTGGGCTGTACTGGTCTGTGTTGGCCCATACTTGGCTCGTGTTGGCTTGTACTGGTCCATACTGGGCTGTGCTAGCCCACACTGACTTATACTGGGTTGTACTGGTCCCTGCAGGGCTGTACCGACTGGTACTGGCCCATACTGGCTTGTACTGGTCCACGCTGGGCTGCACAGCTTGTACTGGGCTGTACTGGGCCATACTGGGCTGTGCTGGGCCTTATCAGATTGTAACAGGCCGTGTGTGGTTATTACCAGGTCATACTGGGCTGTACTGGGCCATACTGGGCTGTGTTTGCCTCTACTGCCCTGGACTGGGCTATACTGGGCCATAATAGGGTATATGGAGCCAAACTGGGCCGTACTGGGCTGTTCTGGGCCGTACTGGGCTGTTCTGGGCCGTACTGGGCTGATTTGGGCCATACTGGGCTGATTTGGGCCGTACTGGGCTGTTCTGGGCCATACTGGGGTGTATGGAGCCATACTGGTTCGTACTGGGCCATACTGGTAGGCGGAGCCAGACCACACTGGTCTCTGGGGGCCATACCAGGGCAGGTGGAGCCGCACTGGGCCGTACTGGTGGGTACTGGTCCGTACTGGCCCGTCCCCTGTCTCTGCAGGCCCCGCGGCGACGCCCGGACGGGACCGACATGGAGCCCTGAGAGGAGGTAACGGGATCACACGGGATCACACAGGATCACACGGGGTCATGGGATCACACAGGATCGCACGGGATCACACGGGGTCATGGGATCACTGGGGGCATGCGGGATCACATGGGATGACACGGGAATGCACGGGATCACACGGGATCTCACAGGATCACATGGATCTCGGGGCACACGGGATCACATGGGAACACACGGGATCACACAAGGTCACAGGGGATCGCACGGGATGACGCGGGTTCACACGAGGTCACAGGGGGTCACGTGGGATGACGTGGGATCACACGAGGTCACGTGGGACCGCACGGGAACACACAGGGTTGCACGAGGTCACATGGGAACACACGGGATGCTGTGGGATCACATGGGATGTCACGGGATCGCACGGGATTGCACGGGATGACGCGGGATGACACGGGACAACACGGGATGACATGGGATGGCACGGGATGACATGGGATGACACGGGATCGCATGGGATGATGCAGGACAACACAGGATGATGCGGGATGACATAGGACGACACGGGATGACATGGGATGACGACACGGGATGACGTGGGATTGCATGGGACGACATGGGATGATGACATGGGATGACACGGGATGACATGGGTTGGCATGGGATGATGCGGGATCGCACGGGACGGCACGGGATGGCACGGGATGACGTGGGACGACGACACGGGGCCCCCGCGGGACATCTCGCCGCCCCTGACCCCCCCCGCACTCCCCCCCCGACCCCCCAGGCGCGGCGGGGCGGGCGCCGCCATGGCCGAGCTGCTGGTGCCGCTGGTGATGCTGGGGGCGGTGGCGGGGTCGGCGCGCTGCCCCCCGCGCTGCCTGTGCCCCGCGGCCGCGCCCAGCCCCACGCTGCTGTGCGCCCGCACGGGGCTGCTGGCCGTGCCGCCCAGCCTGGACCGCGGCGCCGTGGAGCTGCGCCTGGCCGACAACTTCATCGGCGCCGTGGGCCGCGCCGACTTCGCCAACATGAGCAGCCTGGTGCACCTCACGCTGTCGCGCAACGGGCTGCGGCGCCTGGCGCCCGGCGCCTTCGCCGACCTGCGCGCCCTGCGCGCGCTGCACCTGGACGGCAACCGGCTGCCGGCGCTGAGCGGGGCACAGCTGCGGGGGCTGGCCAGCCTGCGCCACCTCATCCTGGCCAACAACCAGCTGGCCACCATCGAGCCCGCCGCCTTCGCCGCCTTCGCCGCCACGGTGGAGGACCTGGACCTCTCGCACAACAACCTGCCGGCGCTGCCGTGGGACGCGGTGGCCGCCATGGCCAGCCTGGCCACGCTCACGCTGGACCACAACCTGCTGGAGCGCGTCCCCGCCGGGGCGGTGGCGCGCCTGCCGCGCCTGGCGCGCCTGGACCTGACGGCCAACCGCCTGCGGGCGCTGCCGCCGGTGCCGGGGCCGCCGGGCCCCAGTTTGGCGGCGGGCGGGAACCCGTTGCACTGCAACTGCGAGCTGCTGTGGCTGCGGCGCCTGGCGCGGCCGGGACGCTTGGAGAGCTGCGCGTCGCCGCCGCCGCTGGCCGGGCGCCTGTTGTGGGCCGTGCCGGAGGAGGAGCTGGCGTGCCGGGCGCCTGCCATCGCCGGAGCGGCTGCCGAGCCCGCCGCCGTTCTGGAAGGCCAACCGCTGCGGTTGGGTTGCGCGGCGGCCGGCGACCCGCCGCCGGCGCTGCACTGGCTGGGGCCGGACGGGCGGCTGGTGCAGAACGGCTCGCGCCGCGCCGTGCGGCCCGACGGCTCGCTGGAGCTGCGGGTGGCCACGCTGGGCGACCACGGCGCCTTCACCTGCGTGGCCTCCAACGCCGCCGGCGAGGCGGCCGCCCGGGTGCAGGTGGCCGTCCTGCCGCTGCCCGTCCCTCGCGGCGACGCCGACGCCGAGGCCGCGGAAGCCGGGCCCGGCCCATCCGACATGGCGCGCGCCGGCGGCAACGAGACGCGGGCGGCGGGCGAGCGGCGCATCGTGGCGGCCGAGCTGACGGCCTCCTCGGCGCGCATCCGCTGGCTGCCGCAGCGCCACGTCCCCGGCATCCGCATGTTCCAGATCCAGTACAACAGCTCCCTCGACGACTCCCTCGTCTACAGGTGGGCGCTGCGCGCCGCCGCGGGGGGCCGGCTCCGGGTGTGCTTCCATGCCTCACGTCGCGCTGCATGGGGGCGTTGCACCTTGGCATGGTGCCGCAGGGGGGGTGTGGCGTCGCACGGTGCCATGCGGCGTTGCACGGGGCGGCGTGGCACGGCACGGCGCTGCACGGCATTGCGCGGGGCGGTGTGGCATCACACGGCGCCACATGGCATCGCACGGTGTTGCATGGCATGGCACGGCGCCGCGTGGCGTCGCACGAGGCCGTGTGGCATCACACGGTGTGGTATGGCGTGGCATGGTGCCGTGTGGCGTTGCACGAGGCTGTGTGGTGTCACATGGTGTTGCGTGGCATGGCATGGCGCTGCGTAGCATCACACGAGGCCGCGTGGCGCTGCATGAGGTGGCATGGCGTCGTGTGGCACTGTGTGGCATCGCACGGCACTACGTGGCGTCGCAAGAGGCCGTGTGGCGTCGCACGGTGTTGCATGGCGTGGCGTTGTGCGGCATTGCACGGCGCCACATGGTGTTGCACGAGGCCGTGTGGCGTCGCACGCATCACACGGCACCGCACAGGGCGGCGTGGTGCTGCGCAGCACAGCTTTGCACGACATGGCATTGCTTGGCGCCACGTGGCGTCGCACGCGGCCGCGTGGCGTTCCATGGCGTCGCACGGCATCACACGGCACCGCGTGGCGGCGTGGCACGGCTTCGCGCCGCGCCCCCAACGCGTGCGCGCCCCCCCGCAGGCTGCTGCCCCCCTCCAGCCGGAGCTTCGTGCTGCGGGACCTGGCGGCGGGGCGCGAGTACGACCTGTGTGTGTCGGCGCTCTACGCTGAGGGGGTGGCGGCGCCGCCGGCCGCCCGCGCGCTGGGCTGCGTGCGCTTCGCCACGGCCGGCGCGCCCCCCGGCTGCGCCGCCCTGCCCCGCCCTCATTTTCTGGGGGGCACTGTCATTGTCGTCATCGGCGCCGCCATCGCCGCCTCCGTCCTCGTCTTCATCCTCATCCTCACCGCCCGCTACAAGGCGGCCGCCGCCCGCCGCACGCCCGCCGCCGCCGTCGCCAGCGTCTGCTCGCAGACCAACGGCGCCCACAGAGCCCCCGAGCCGGAGCCGCCGCCGCCCCCCGCTGCCGCCGCCGCCCCGCCGCCCCCCGCGCCCCCCGCTCCCGCGGGCACCGGCGGGGAGGGCGCGCGGGGGCTCTTCCCCAGCCACAGCTACCCCCGGCGCGCGCGGACTCGGCGCCACGGCTCGCTGCCGCGCCTCGACCTGCCCGACGCCGCGCCCGCCCTGCGCCCCTCCTTCGGCAGCACCCACTGGATGCTGGAGAGCACCGTCTAGCGGGGCGGGGGGCACCCACGGGTGCTCGGAGGCGGCACCACAGTCCTCGTGTGCACCCTCGGGCGACCGAATGCAGCCTTGGATGCTCCCGTGCGCCCTTGGGTGCTCCCGGGTGCCCGAACACAGCACCCTTGGGTGCTCCCGGGGGACCAAATGCACCATTGGGTGCCCAAACGCAGCCTTCGGTGCTCCTGTGCACCCCTGGGTGCTCCTGGGTGCTTCAATGCAGCACCCTTGGGTGCTCCTGGGGGACCAAATGCACCCTTGGGTGCCCAAACGCAGCCTTCGGTGCTGCTGGGTGCCCAAAGGCAGCACCCTTGGGTGCTCCTGGGTGACCAAACACACCCTTGGGTGCTCCCCGTGCACCCCTGGGTGCCCAAACGCAGCCTTGGGTGCTGCTGCGCACCCCTGGGTGCTCCTGGGTGCTTCAACGCAGCGCTCCTGGGTGACCAAACGCACCCTTGGGTGCCCAAATGCCGCCTTGGGTGCTGCTGGGTGCCTGAAGGCAGCACCCCTGGGTGCTCCCGGGTGCCCAAACGCACCCTTGGGTGCTCCCAGGTGCCCGAAGGCACCCCTGGGTGTCCAGCACACCCGTGGGTGCCCATACGCAGCCCCAGAGCCCCTGGGACCCCCCCCAGGTGCTGGCGGGTGCCTAGACGCACCCATGGGTGCTCCTCGGGGTCCCCATGTGCTGCCCCCCCCCGGTACCCGTGTGCCCCCCCCCGGCCCTGCGGGGGCACCGCTGGGACATGCGTGTGCACCTCAACACGCGTGTGTGCCCCAACATTCGTGTGTGCCCTGACACACGTGTGCGTCGACACACGCATGCCCTACTACTTGCGGGTGCGCCAACCCGCGTGTCCGCCCCGACACGCGCGCGCTCCCCAACACGCGTGCGCGCTCCCGGCCCGCCCCCTGCCGCGGTGCCTTCGGCCGGGCCGGCGGCGGGGGGGCCCCGCACACGCCACTGACATGTCTGCACAGATGACACGAGAACCGCAGCCCCCCGTCCCCCCCCCCCCACCCCGTACCCCCCTCCCGCCCGGGGTCTCCTATCTGGCTGGTCTGGATAAACCCAGGGGGGTCGGCGCCCCGGCCCCCCCCCAGCCCCCTTGCCCCCCCCCAATTTGCCCCTTACCCCCCAATCTGCCCCCCCGCCCCCCCAGCCGCCCCCCCGGGCCCCCCCGGCCCGCTGCAGTGTTTAACACAAGTTTTTACATTAAAAACCTGTGCCCCCCCCGCCCGGGGCGACGGAAACCGTGTGTGTGGAGAGGGGGGCGCAGGGGGGCCCTCTGCTGGGGGGGGGGCTTCGGGGGCCCCCTGTGCCTGGGGAGGGGAGATCAGGGGTCTCCTCTGCTGGGGGGGTCCCAAGGGTCCCCTCTGGTTTGGAGGGGGTGTCAGGGGTCCCACCTGCCTGGGGTGGGGGGGGGTTAGGGGGTCCCCTCTGGTTTGGAGGTGGGGGGGTGTCAGGGGTCCCATCTGCCTGGGGTGGGGGGAGTCAGGGGGTCCCCTCTGCGTAGGGGGGGGGGCGCGTCAGGGGGTCCCCTCTGCTTTGGGGGGGGGTCAGGGGGTCCCCTCTGTCTGGGGGGGGGTCAGGGGGTCGTTTCCCCCCCTCCGTGCCTCAGTTTCCCCAAGGCCACGGGGGCAGGGAGGGGACCTGGGGGGTGGGGTGGGGGGGGGAACACCTGGGCCCCTTCCCGGGGGGGTTGAGGGTGGGGGGGGAACACCTGGGCCCCTTCCCAGGGGGTTGGGGGGGGGGACAACACACCTGGGCCCCTTAACCGGGGGGGTTGAGGGTGGGGGGGGAACACCTGGGCCCCTTCCCAGGGGGTTGGGGGGGGGGGGGGACGACACACCTGGGCCCCTTACCGGGGGGGGGTTGAGGGTGGGGGGGGAACACCTGGGCCCCTTCCCAGGGGGTTGGGGGGGGGGGACGACACACCTGGGCCCCTTACCGGGGGGACGTGGGGGGGGACATGACACCTGGGCCCCTTCCCAGGGGGGAGGAGGAGGAGGAGGAGGAGGAGGAGGTGGGGGGGGGCCCGGGGCAGCTGTGTCCCTTCCCAGGGCGGGGGGCCCAGCCGCCCCCCGCCCCCGTCCTTGGGCCCGGCTATATCTGGGGGGCGGCGGTGGCGGGGGGCGGGCGATGGCGGCGCTGGTGGCGGCGGTGCTGGCGGCGGTGGCGCTGGCGGCGGTGGAGGCGCAGTGCCCGGCCCCCTCCGCCCTGCGGACGGCCAACGGCACGCGTGTCTGCGCCCAGCTCTACGCCGACGACAGCCCCTACTACGAGCAGTGCTGCGCGGGGGACGCGCTGGTGGTGGAGCCTGGCGCCGACGTCCCCTACATGCCCCGCGGCTGGGCCGCCCGCGTCTCCTCGCTGGTGGTGGGCACGCGCTGCGAGCTGACCGTCTGGGCGCGGGCCGGCAAGAAGGGGAACAGCCGGCGGTTCTCGGCCGGGGCGGTGCCGCGCCTGCAGGAGGTGCGGCGGGGGCTGTTTGGCGACTGGAACGACGCCATCAGGGGCTACTACTGCAAGTGCAACTGAGGGGGGGCGGCGCGGGGCGGCGCGGGTCGACGCCGGCCAACACGAGTCAACGTGGGCTAATCCGAGTCAATGTGAGTCAACACAAGTCAACACGAGTCAACGCGAGTGAACGCCAGTCAACGCCGGCCAACGCAAGTCAACACAAGTCGATGCCAGTCAACACGAGTCAACGCCGGCCAACACGAGTCAACATGAGTCAACACGAGTCAACGCAAGTCAACACAAGTCGACGCCAGTCAACGTGGGCAAGAAAAGCCCAGCTTGGCCAAGACAAGCCAACGTGGGCCATGATGGGCCAACAAGTCAAGACGAGTCGACGAGGGCCACGACGAGTCACCGGGAGTCCACGCAGGTCACCGTGAGTCCGCACGGGCCAAGGCCGGCAGAGGCGAGCCAACACGCGTTGCCGCGGCGCTGCCGCGCCCCCCGACCCCGCCCAGCTCCGAGCGCAGCCAATAAAAAGCCTGGGGGCCGCAGCAGCTCCTGCCTCGCGGGTGCTTTACTGGGGGGAAGCGGGGTGGGAGGCGGTGCCCCCCAGGGTCCCCGTGTCCCGTGACCCCCAACTCCTCCCCTCCCTCACCCCCCCGAGCAGGGATGTGGCGGTGGGGGCACCGTGAGGGCCATGCGTGTGACCCCACACGCACATGCTGCCCCCGTCCGGCCCAAAAAGAAGGGACGCGGACGGCGCTGTCTCCAAAACGACGCGTGTAATCGCTGGGGGTCCCTGCGCCGGCCCCCCCCAGCCCCCCCGCACCGCGGCGTTACAAAACGATATAAATAGCTTCGTTAAAAAACAAACCGGGAGGGAAAACCCAAAAAAACCCCAAAAAGAACACAAACATGCGGGGGGGGGGCGGCAGGGACCCCGAATCAGTAGTGTGGCTGTGGGATGCGTCCCCCCCCCGCCACAGAGACGCCCCCGGGGGCCGGATGGGGGGGGGGGGGCAAAAAAAAAAGAGAAAGAAACGGGGGAGACGCCCCAAAAGGGCTCCAACGGGGGCGGAGGGGGGGGCGCGGTGCGGCCTCGCCAAAACCGTCGCAATCCAAGCGCCCCCCCCCGCCCTCGGCGGCCGCTCCCCGGCTCAGTAGCGGGGTGGGGGCCAGGGGGGCGCGCCCCCCCCCAGCGCCCCGACAGTAGTGGCACAGTCAGGACGTGCAGGCGGGCGGGTGGGGCGCGGCCCCTCACCGCAGGCGGTTCTGGCGCATGAGGGGGACGATGCAGGAGGGGGGGCCCGCCTTGGCCAGGAAGGGGTGCTTCAGCAGCTCGGCCGCCGTGGCTCGCTGCGCCGGGTCCCGCACCAGCACGCGCTCCAGGAACCCCTTCAGCGAGGGGGACACCTGCGGGGGGGGGGAGAGGGGGGGGCCGTCGGGGCCGTCCCGCGGGGGTCCCGTCCCCCCTGCCGGTTGCCGCGTGTGTCCCCCCCCACCCCCCGTTACCTTGTGGCCGTTCTTCAGCTTGGGGGGCAGGTTGTCGCGGATCATCTTCATGGCTTTCAGGGGGGGCTCGTTGAAATAGGGGGGCTCCCCGTCCACCATCTCGATCACCATCACGCCCAGCGACCAGATGTCCACCTGCGGGGGCGTTTGGGGGGGGCGTGCGCGGGAAAGCCGAGGTCACCCCGCGCCCCCGAGTCCGCCCCACGGGCCCACAAAGCTGCCCCGCGCCCCCAAATCCACCCCACCTGCTCCCCCAAATCTGCTCCACCTGCTCCCCCAAATCCGCCCTGCACCCCCAAACCCGCCCCATGGGCCCCCAAAGCTGCCCCATGGGCCCCCAAATCCGCCCCACCTGCACCCCCAAATCTGCCCCACCTGCTCCCAAATCCACCCTGCGCCCCCAAATCTGCCCCAGCTGCTCCCAAATCCGCCCTGCGCCCCCAAATTTGCCTCATGCACCCCCAAATCTGCCCCAGCTGCCCCCAAAATCCACCCCGCGCCCCCAAACGCGCCCCCAACCCCGCGGCGGGCTGACCTCTGGGCCGTAGGGCAGGCGGGAGATGAGCTCCGGCGCCATCCAGTACGGGGTCCCCACCAGCGACTTCCGCCGCGGCACCTCCTTGTTCACTTGGGCGCAGAACCCGAAATCGGAGAGTTTCACCTGAAAAAAAAAAAGAGCGGCGGGCGAGAGCGTCGCCGCGGCGCCTCGGCCGGCCGGGGAGGCTCCATACCCCGCCGCGGCACGGCGCCTACCCTGCCGTCGTGCGTGAGGAGGATGGAGTCGCTCTTGATGTCGCGGTGGATGACGCCCTGCGCGTGGAGCACAGCAAGGGCCTTCAGCACGGCCGAGCAGACGGCAGCGATCTGCTCCTCGTTCATCCTGCCGGCGGGACGGGGGAGAGCGGGAGGGCAGTGCCGAGCGCCGCGGCGGCGGGGCAGCGGCAGGGCGGGGGCCGCGTGGGGACGTACCTGGTGTGCGTGACGATGTCGGTCAGGGCGCCGCCCTCCAGGAACTCCATCACCACCCAGAGCTCGTCGCCCACCAGGTAGCTGTTGTACATCTCCACCACGTTCTCGTGCTGGTAGTCCCGCATGATCACCACCTGCGGGGCCCAAAACGCCGCCTCAGCCCTGGCGCCACCGGCGCAGCGCCCCGCCCCGCTTTTGGGGCGTTCCCCGCATCGCCTCACCTCGTTGAAGAGCAGCTCGCGCCGCTGCTGCTTGCGCAGATCCATCTTCTTCACAGCCACCAGCTTGCCGGAGCTCCTGATGGTGGCGATGCAGACGACGCCGGTGGAGCCCTCGCCGATCTTGATGAAGTTGTCCAGGTAGGCGCGGGGGTCTCCGGGATCCACCACCATCTGCAGCGCCGCCCGAAACTGCTCGTGGGACACGCGCTGCGGTTCGCGCTGCGGCGAGCGGGGCTGCTGAGGAGCCGGAGGGGCGGCGGCGGTGGGCGGCGGCGGCTGGCGAGCGAGGTGGGGGTCCGAGGCGTGAGGGGTGAGGCCAGGGCGGGGCGGCTCGGGGTTTTTGGAGCGCGGCGGGCCGGGAGGGTGGGCTCGGGAAGAGCCGGTGCCGCCGCCACTGCTCGCCGGCCCGTTGGACGCCGCCTCCTGCGGCCGGCCCGGCCGGTGCTCTGCCTGCGAGGAGAGGGAGGAGAGGGGCATCAGCTGCCGAAAACACCGGAGGGGAGCGTGCGGCCGGAGCCGGGATTTCGCCGCGCCGACGCCGCGGCCTGCGAAGGAAAGGTTTGCACTAGACAGGCGTAGAAGGAGCGAGGAAGCCGGGGGTCGGGGGGGGGCGAGGAGACCGCAGAGGAGCCGGCGGCCGCTTCGGAAACAAGGACAGGGTCAGCGCCGCCGGCACGGCGCCGGAGAGGAGAGCGTGGAGTGGCTGCGGTCTTCGGCGTGCGCTGCCCCGGAGCGCAGGAGGCCGCGAGCTGGCGCCCGCTCAGGGAGCGGAGGAGAGAGGCTGCTTTTCAAGGAGGTGGAGGAGAGGCAGAGCGCGGAAAAGCTCCCCTGGGAAGGAGCGGTCGCCGCCAAGCGGGTCCGGTGCGAGCAGAGGGGGGGGAGCCATTACCTGCGAACCCGCACCCCTGCCGGGGTCGGTCTCGGCCCGCGGGTAGGTATTAAAGGGGCGTCCTGTCTGCTGAGCCGTCTTCACCGCCCCTTCGGAAACGGGGACGTGGGGAGTCCGGATATCGGGCCCGGAGAGCGGGCGCTTGTCCCGGGGGGACCGCGGGCTGCTTTCGCCGGCGTAGGTGGATTTGGGGCGCTTGTCGGCGGGCTCGGGGCGCTCCCGCCTCACCACCCGGTCGGCCGGCTCGCTGTAGTCCCTGTCGGCAGGGTAACCCCGCCAGGCGTCCCGCTCGGCGGGGGTTTTGGGGTACTCGGGAGGGGGCGGGCGGCCGCCGCCGGGGGGAGCGGGTTTGGGGCCGGGTTCCTGCCCGCGGGGCTGCTGCTGGCGGTGGTGGCGGGCGTGCCGCTCCTCCCTCTCCCGGGGTCTCTCCTCGCCCTGCTCTAGCTCGCTCCTGGCCGCACGGCGGCTCTTCTCCGTGCTCCCGCCGGCGTCCTGCGGCGGCCGGGCGGCGGGCGGGCCCTCGGAGAGGCCGTTCTCCTGGTAGAGCTGGTCGCGGCGGGGCGGGAAGGGAGGGCTGTCCCTGCGCAGAGAATTGGAACGGGACACGGACATGTTCTCAAACTCGTCCAGCAGCCAGGTCAGGGAGCCGTCCTTGGCGGCTTTGCTGCCCCGCACGATGGTCTTTGGAGCAGGACGCGGGACAGGAGGCGGACAGGAACACAAAGCACAGACAGAACAAAAGAAAAAAAAAAAAAGGGAAGAAAATAAAAACAAAAAAAAAAATGAAAATGAAATGCCTGGTGGTGACGGGGACACACAGAGGGGACGTGGGGAGGGGAGGGGGTCTGCGGGGGCCGGTGCGGGTGCCGCCCCGGACCAGTCCGGCGCGTGGGCTCCAGGCTGCAGCTGGGGGCCGGGGGAGCTTTCCAGGTTCCAAAACAACCAAAATATCCGGCTCCGGCCTCCCGCCTCTCCTCCCGGACCTGAGAAGCCTTCGGCCAGAGCCAGCCTCGATCGGGGGGCTCGGGGGAAGGGGCCAGGGGGGTGCTGGCAGCGGAGGGAGAGCAGAGCAGGGAGAAAACGAGGCCCGATGGCGGGGGGCAGCGTCCCAGTTGGGTGGGACGCCCAAACTAGGGAGCCCTGGGCTGCACAGGGGGGGCTTTCCCCAGCTCGCAGTGCTGAGGGGCTGCGTGGGTTCGGGCATCTTTCGGGGTCAGCGGAATTCCGCCCGCGTCGGCTCCAGCTGGGAAGGGCCGTGGCCGGCGTTGCTCACAGCCACCGGAGCTGCGCCGCCGCGCAGGGCGTGCCGCTCGTAGAGCAGCCGGTGTCGAGGGACTGATTTGGGGCGGAAGGGGAGGAACGGCGGAGCTGGGGCGCGGGAGGCCTTGAGCGAGGGGAGCAGACAAGCCAGACTTGGAAAAAACGACGCAACAGCAGCTCAGGGAGACACAGGTGCGGGAGGGATGAGATGGGAACGGACGGACACAGTTTCCCTGGTGTTTTCTTGCGGGATAGGTTTGGTTTTGGGTTTTTTTTGTTTTTTTGTTTTTTTTTTTTTTTCCAGCCGCCGGCAGGACGCGGGAGAGCTTTTCACCCCGTCCCACGCAGCCCCGCGCCGAGCCGGCCGTGGGGATGCTGCCAGCAAAGAGACGAAGCGCCGCCTTACCCGCTGCGCGGCGCCAGAGCCCAAACCGGCCCCCGCCCGGGCTCCCCGACGGGCCGCCTACCTTCTGCGAGGCGTGCTGGATGGCGGTGATGCAGCCGGGGTCCACCAGCGGCTTGGGGCGCCGCGCCGACTCCTCGATGATGCCCTGCCATTGCCGCGGCAGCCCCGTGAACTTCTGCTCCCGCTGGTCGTAGCCCGTGTGCACGCGGTGCTCGAAGTTGGAGGGGGCGGAGATCTCCAGGCGCTTCTTCTTCTTGCCGAACATGGCGAGGCCGGCTAGAAGACCTTGGCAAAGAAACGGAAAATAATCACTCGCCGCGCGGGCAACTCCCTCGGCTCCTCTCCTTCCGGCCGCGCCGCGAGCGGCTTCCCCAGCCACGCTGCGGTCCCGGTGCCCCAGCATCCCGGGCCGAAGCATCTCGTGGACCCGAGGTCCCGTTCCGCTCCCCGCTGACCCGTCCCCGCAAAGGCTCCGCTTCCTCCCAGCCGCAAGTGCCGTGCCGTCGCGCGTCCCGAGGGGACGGAGTGGCGGGACGGGGGTGGTGGGACGGGGCGGTCTCCTCCCTCCCGGGATAATGCGGCTTTTTCCTGCTTCGCCCCTGCAGGGTTGTTTTTGTCCCGGGTTAAGGGACGTTTTGGGCGCCCCCGTCTTGCAGACGTCGTGCTGCGTCCCTCCTCCCTTTGACTCCTAAATTTAAGAACTGAGTGAAAAGTGCTCCCGTAATTACGGGCTAGGAGGATTTTACAAAACAAACCAAGCCCAGCGTGAGCCGAGGAAAGCGTCTCTGGCCAGCGCAGGCGCGGGCTCCCCCAGGAGCGTGGGACGCGTTTTGGGTGACAAGCCGCGGCCGCAGAGGGAGCCCCGGCTCCGGGGTGGAACCCCAGATCGATTTTCCCAGTGGGAACAATTCCAGGTTTGACTTTTGGGTTTTTTTTTTAATTTTCTCCACAGTTTCCACAGCCGCGTGTTAATTAGGAGAAAACGAAGGCGTCGCGGTGCAGAAGCCAGGGTTACGGGTTCTGGACGGCAAAGGGGCTCCCAGTTGGGAGCCGGATCCGAGCGGGACGTTTCGAAACTGCTCGCTTTGCGGCGAAGCGTGGGAGAAGCCTCCGGAAAACGCACCCGGAGGACGCACGGCTGGAGCATCCGAGCGCTTCGGGAAGCAAGTCAGCGTCCAAACCCACCTCGGCTTGGCCTTTTGGGGCCGGCAGAGGCGGGCCGGAGGAGCTCTGGGCAGCGGGCCGGCGCAGGAGGAAGGGGTTAAGAGCGGGTTATTCGCCAGATCCCACCGGAGCCCCGCGCATTCCTCAGCCCCGTGCATTCCTCAGCCCCGTCCCAGCCCAGGTCAGATTCCCTTTATCTCCAGCTCCATTTAATTAGTCAGCCATTAACGAAGGCTTCCAGCAGCCCTGAGCAAACGCAGCAGGGCAGCACGTTCTGCACTGCTGACAGGCACCCCGACACCCGCGCTTCGCTGGCAGCCCGCAATCGAAAACCGGAGCGGGGAGGCGAAGGCGCACGCGGGCGATTCGTTCCTCCGCGCAAAACCCGCACCCGATGGATCCGACCCGGGATCCGGGCAGAAGCGGCGTCCCGCGCGTCCGGGAAAACTCCGGGCGGCTGCAGGCGGTTCGCACGCTCGCCCGCCGGCCACCTTCCGCTTGCCGCCAGCCCCTCCATGCCGTCAACGCGCGGTTTTCCAACGGGACATCCCATTTTTCACGTCCAGGCACAGGCGCGGGGTGCAGCTTTCCCCTCCTTGCTGTGTTTCAATTTTTGGTTTGTTTTTTTTTTTTTCAATTTTTCCTCTTTTCCTTCCCAGGCAGACGAGCCGCCCCGCCTCCGGGTGGGAGAAAACGAGCCGCTCCACTCCTCCTTGCCAGAAACAGCTCGGTTCCCCCTGCCGCCCCGAAACACCGGCCTCACCTCGCAGTGCCCGCTAACGAGCGCCAGAGCCGTGTCAGGCGGCACGACGGAGAGAGCGCCTGCCGCTCCGCGCGTGTCCAACCGCCGCGCTCGGAAAGGGGGTAAACCTCCCCCGAGAGCCCCCCTCCCCCAACACCCGGTTAAAACTCATCCCAAAAAAAACCAAAACCAACAGACAAACCTCAGCCCGAGCTGCCTTACTCACTCTCCCCATCCTCCGGCAAGGCATGGAGCGGGAGAAGGGAGAGGAGAGGGAACCCGGCGGGGGGTCCCGGCCCAGCGCTCCCGACTCCTGATGCCGCAAACCGCGCAGCACCGACCAGCGAGACGGGGGCGGCGGCGGCCCCCCCAGCGCCAGGACTGGGATGCGGGGAGAGCCACGGATCGGGGCGATCCGTCATCCGCTCCCCCCAAGCCGGCCGGGGTCCGCGCTCCCGGACCTGCAGCCGGTTCCCGGAGCCCGGGGGCCGCTCTCAGGGCCCCGGCCAAGGCGGTGTCCCGGCGCGCAGCTCTCCCCGCCGGCGTTTTCCCCCGCGCTGGCTTTCCCAGCCTCGCGTCCTTCCCAACCTGCTCTTATCGCGCTCTGGAACCGGTTTCGCAGGCAGACGCTCCCGCCGCTGCGTTCCTGCGGGTGCCGGGCTCGCACTGGGACGGCCGGACTTTCCTCTCCTTCACCCTCCGGCGGCTGGGCACCGGGTTAACAGGTTCGGCTCGGCGTTCCCCAAAGGGGATCCGGGAAGGCCGAGCGAAGGATCCCGCGGCGGCTACGTCCCGCTCCGAAGAGCTTCCTGGCAGCCCCACGCGCGCCACGCTCGGCAGCTAACGCCGGCGCTACGGCCCGGCGGTTTAACGGGCGCCGTTACCATTTTCCGGGAGCGGGAGCGCCGCCGCCGCGCTCCGTCGCCCACGCCGCGAGCCGGTGATCCGTCAGGAGAAGGCGGCGAGCGTGGCCACCGCGGGGCTCGCAGGGGTTAAAGACGAAGCTGGAGCAGGAACGGGAGCCGGGAACCAATGAGGCAGCAATGCTTGAAATGAAGCAGCACGGAAGGAGAGCGAAAGGCGAAAGCTGGTGGAACACCCGCTGGCGGCCCCGTCGCGCAGGAAGAACCGGCCCCGTCGCGCAGGAAGAACCGGCCCCCCGGCCCGGGCGGTTCCCCCCTTCGCACGCCCCTTCCGCGCTCGCGCCCCTAAAAAAGCGCGTCTGTGCCCGGCGCGCATCGGTATCGCCGTCACCGAACCCGGGGAGCACAGCCCCGCCGCCCTGAGCCCCCGCCTCCCACACGAGGAGGAACGGGGCCGAGCCCTCTCCGGCGCAGCAAAACAAGGTTTTGATGTCAGCACGCGCGTTCCGCCCCTCGCGTTCTTCCCCTCGGAGTTTGCCCCGCGGAAACACCCTCGGACCGAGCCGGCGCTCACGGCGGCCCGGGATCTGAGCGGCCGCGGGCCTCTGCCGCGCAGCGCCCGCCAGGAAGGCGCTGAACCGCGCGGTGGGCAGCAAGGGAGAGGAGAGCGGTGCGGCCACGGCGGCTGCGCCTCTGCCCGCCCCGTCCCGCGGAGCCCGGCGACGTCTCGCCGCCAAGAAGGCCTCCTCGTTTCTACGGACACGGCTTTTACGAGCGGAGAGGGGGCAAACCCCCCCCCAGTCGGGACCGCTGATCATCTGTCACGGCTTATGACGAGATTGCTCACTTGCCGTTTGCGCTAATTTCCCTCCTGTTTTCTCTTTTGGAATTTTCACGGATGAAAATCTCTCCTGCGCCGCCATTGGACTGCTCACTGGCGCCTGGAAGCTTTCCTAGAATCGCATCGGGAGGACGTGGCACTCGGGGGGGCGGGGGGGGAATAAAATAAAATAAAATAAAATAAATCATCAGATGAAAAGTAACCTCTCCCAGAAGCCGCTCTCCCTGGGAGCTTGAGAACGGGCTCAGGATTCCACTTCGGCGCTTACGGGTTTCCCGTTTTATCTGGGAAGGAGAAAACCCGCCGCGGAGAGCCAGGTGGAACTCGAGCCACGACGTCTCCGCTCGCGCGAGGGGCAGAAGCCATTCATCCTGCCGGAAAGGTCCTCTCTCTCGCGTTGGTACGGACAGGCAGCAGCCGAAAAGCCCCCGATCCTGTGCCTTCCAAAGCCGCTGCGGCGACAGCAACGCGCCAGCCGCTCCCTGCGGCTGCCGGGAGCGCAGACCCCCCAGTGCTGATGTCGGAGCCTCGTGAAGCGCAGCAATCGGTCACGGAAGGATAAAAGCGCATCAACGCTGCAGCGCTGGCCCACAGACCTCCAGAATCCGAGCAAAGCTAGCGAAAGCGTGCGCCTTCCTCCTCCTCCTCGCCTTGCGGAAGACCCTGCTGTTTCCCGCAGCCGTGGCACGCCGCTCGGTGCCTCGCGTTTCGCTTCGAGAAGCCCTGCCGGGCAGCGCGACGAGGGCCGCGCCGGGAGGGTTTTGTACCTGCCGAAAAAATTGCCCCGCGCCAGGCGCTCAGCCGTCAGCCCGGCTCTTCCTCCGCACCATCGCGTTCTCCGAGGACGGAAGGTCTCGAAAGGACAAACCCGGAACGAAGCGGCGGAGCCGGGCGTCCTCCTCCGGCTTGTTCCGCCTGCTGGCGAGGGCGCGTCGAACCAGCCCGGCCGGCTCCGCGCGAGCCAGGAGGGAAGCGGCGTTCCCCGCGCCGGGAGCGCCGGCCTTCAAAGACGAGGAGAGGCGTCCGCCGCCCAGCCCCGCACCGCCGCCGTTCGAGGAAAAGCAGGGATCCAAAGCAGGGAGCCAGCAGAGGCTGCCGGAGCAGCGGTGCCGCCGGGGCAGATCGAACGTTGGGCGGGCGGCGGGGCAGGAGAGGAATCCTGGAATTCGAAGCATCTGCGGGACTCGTAACCCCGGTGAGGATCCTCCTCCCCACGGAGGCAGCGCGCCTCCCCGCAGGCAGCCTCCGCAGCGCGATCAAAGGGGATTCATTCGCTTTAATCCTCTCGTTCCAAAGCAAAACTTCCGGCCTGCGGGACGCGGGGAACAGCTACATCAAAGCCCTGCTCAACCGCCGGCACGCGGCGCACGTCCCCGCTGCTCCAGCGCCGTCCGGGCACGAGACGGCTCCAACGCGTACAGGGAAGCATGGGCCAAAAAAAAAAACCAACCAAAAAAACCCAAAAACCAAACAGCGAGTGTGACGCGTTAGAGGCCTGGGCGCCGGCTACGTGACCCCCACCACGGAGCTCAGAGGGATGAGACATCGCCGCTCCCGCCCCAAGCGCCGTGAAAACGCTGGCGCAGAAGTTTCGGGCGCGGGAGCCCACGGACCTCGGCAAGCCGGGGCTCGCGGGGAGGGGGAAGGCGGGTGAGCTCCCGCCGAAGCCGGGCACGGAGAGGCGAAACCTTGGCCCCGCCACCTGCGGGACGGGAAACAGCCGCAGGAGGTTGTTTTGCCGGGGTCGATGTGGAGGAACCAAACCGCTCTGCGTTCCGCAGGGGAGCGGCCGCGCGGCTCCGGCTGAGACGGGGGCGGCTGCAGCACCCCGGCACCCACGCGGGCGCTCAGCTCTTCGGACGGGCGCCTGGCAACCCGAAACCTGCCGGAAAAGTGAGGGGAGCTGGGGATGGGTTATTTTGCACCTGGATCCGCCGCCCAGCGCATCTATCCCTTGGTGCCGCGGGAACCTGGTGCGGATCTCAAAAAAATCTCCAAAAAAATTTGAGAGTTTTGCCTTTTCCGTCCTCCCCACCACGACTCGAGCCCCGTCCCCGGGGCCGGTTTCCGGGAGCCTCTTCCCGGCTCTTCTCCTGACTCGCTCTGCGACGAGCTGCGAGTCGCCTCCGGGTGCTTTGCTTTCCCCTTCAGCAGAGCGGGACAGCAGCGTGTTCTCCGAGTGGAAGACGGTTCCAACGAGCTCCGAGGTCTCCGAAGAGGAGCATGAAAAACGGCCGACGAGCTTCGGAAAAGGATTCGCGTCCTTTGGGTTTTGGCGTATGCACGGAGAGGTCTGGCTGAAACTCAAACCCAGCCGGCGCAGAAAGCCGGGGACGTCAAGAAGCGCGCACCGCGCCCCGCTTTCAGGATCTCTGCTCCGGGAGCGCGAACGGCATCAGAACTGGCGCGGAAAAACCTCGCCAAGACACGCCGGTGTGGGACGGGGGAGTGGGAACGACGCCGAGCGGCCGAGGAGCTGGGCGGCTCGTGACGCCGGGAGGGAGCAGAGGAGCCCCCAGTTTGGATGTGGGATGGTCTCCCCGCGCTCGGCGCAGCCGGGACGGCCAGGTTCCTGCGCGGGCGCATCCCATCCCTCCGCTGCCGGGCGGAGCTGCAGCCGACGACGTTGTTCCGGCGGCTCAGCGAGGCGTTAAGCAAACAAACCCGTCCCAGGTTCCAGGTTCCCCCGTTTATTTAACTCGGACGCTCCGGCTCGGCGCAGATTAGAAGGAAAAAAAAAAAAAAAAAAAAAAAGAAATGAGCGAAGCGAGCGCAGGCTTGGCCGCTCCTCGTTAGTGAAAGTCCGTTAGGCAGCGCTGGGAGAGAGGGACGGTGATGGGCTGGGGGTCCAGGAGGAGAGCGGCCGATGCCTTTTGGCGGCCAAGAAGTCAATTTGTGTTCCAGCGAGCGATTAGCATTCGGTGCTAATTGAAGTGCAAGCTGATTAGCCCGGTAAAACCTTTAATTAGCCCCTCACATCGTTTGCAGGAATCACGGTTTATTTGCGCCGCGCAAGTGTGCGACGCGGGGAGAGGAAGAGCGCGGTTCCAGAGAATCACGCTTTCCTTACATCCGGCTTCATTAGCGAAAACGATCGTTACTTAAACATCGCCCGCCCGCGGGGGGTGAACCTCCCCGCGCTCAGGAGCAACCGGCTTTAATTAACTAAAGCCGACGCGGCCATAATTAGGCTGCAGGGAAGCCGCGGCCCCCCTGGGGTTTCTCCAGGCGCCCGTCCCTCCGAGCGAGCCACCCCGACGGAGTGGCGGGGCTCGCCGCGGAGCCGCGCTCCTCTCGTTTTCCGGACACCGGTTTCGGCCAGGAAGAGCACGTCGGAGCCGGCGGCACGGTGGGGAAAAAGCGCACGGCGCGACGCGGCTGGGAGCAGAGCCCTGGGGTTTGTTGTGTTTTCGCGGGGACGGCTTCCGTCTGGCCGGCTCGATAAGCGCCGCCGAAACAAACGCTCCCCGCGCAAGTGTAAATAGAGATAACCGGGATCGGGAAAACATCCGGGAACCGGGAACGACACGGGGGGCAGGGCCGTTTCCACTCGGCGACCCGAGCCGTCGTCATCCCGCCGGCATCCTGCCTGGAAGCTTCGGCCACCGTTTCCACGCCCAAATTCAGCGTGGAAATTCAGCGAATTCCCTTTTTTTTTTTTTTTTCCCTGGGAATCGCCGGGCGGTAACTCCCCAGCAGAGCCAGGAGGATCCTGCGGGATCTTCCCGGAGCAGTCGGAGCATGCCTCCGTGCGATGCTGGCTGCGGGTTCACGCTGCCTCGCCGCGTGCCGCGGCCCCTGCTCCCGCGCGGTGTTTATCCGCGCTTCCCGGAAGAGCTCCCCGGAGCTGGGCGGGGGCGATCGGCGAGCAGCACAGCTTCGTTTCTCCGCTCGAACGGCTGCCGGGAGGAGCCCGTGTTTGCGCTGGCAGCCAGCAGCCAATCCTTTGGCTGCCGTTCAAGCTTTGGGGTTTTATTTTTTTTTTTCCAATTTTTATTTTGTTTCCGCATCCTCCCCCGCAGCCGAGCGCTCCCAACAAATCCCGTTTGCCGTTATTTACGAGCCCGCCGCGCACCGCTCAGCTGCCGCAAAACTCCGCAAATCACCGGGCAAACGCCCCCCGAAACCGATCTCGAAGTTTTTCCGGTTTCGTCGTCGTTTCCCTCCGACGAGCAAAGCACCAGCAGCCGCGGGAATGTGCAGAACACCAAGCGCCAAAACCGAGGCAAAACCCCGTTTTCGAAGAGTTTGGGGTGAGACAGAGGAGTCGCGGCAGCCCCAAGCGCCCCGCAGCGCAGCCAGCCGGCACCTCGCCCGGCTCCGGGGGAGGGAAACGCCCCGCGAACGCCGACAGGCGCACAAAACCCCACGGAACCAGGGACGCAGGCAAAAAGAGACCGGAAAAAACAATTTTTGGACGTTTTTTCCGCGCTTCCCGCAAGCCGCTGTGGCCCAGCCGGACCCCGGCGCGTCGGCAGGTAGCAGCTGATGTGATCTCCACGCCCAGCTGAGCTCCAACGGCTTTTCACGAGAACCCGATCGCGACGGCCACCGAGCTTCTCCCGACGCTCCTCGCTCCGGCACAGAGAGAGCCTTCTCCACTGTCGGACGACAAAGCGCACAGGCGGGAAAAAAAAAAAAACCCGCTTCCGAAGAGTGACGCGCGGTGGTGGGAGCCGCGGGACGAAGGGTTTCTCCGGGTAAATGGTTTCAGCGCCGGTTTTTCCCTACCTGCCAGGGAGCGGAAAAGTCTCTTCCGAGTCAGCGAGGCATGCCGCGCGATTCCGGTGAGAGAGGCTGCAGGGGGAGCGCGGATCTCCGTCAGGCTCCCCGCCCGCCGCCAGCGCCCCTCCTGCCCCCAGGATCCGGCCGGGCCCCCCAGCCCCCTCCCAGATTTCTCCGCTTGCCCCGAGAGCGCACGGCTCACTTGTCCCGCTGCCCCCCCGCCTCAGCTCACCGGGAGCCCCCCAACGGCTCCACGGCCTCCCACCCTTCCCTTCTCCCCAAACTCAGCCCCCGCGCCCCCTCAACCCCCCCAGGCCCCCTCCTCTGAGCCCCCTGCACCCCAGGCCCCCTCCTCGCAGCCTCCTGCACCCCCTCAACCCCCCCAGGCCCCCTCCTCTGAGCCCCCTGCACCCTCTCAACCCCCCCAGGGTCCCTCCTCTGAGCCCCCCGCGCCCCAGGGCCCCCTCAACCCCCCCCCATCCGAGCCCCGCGCGCCCCGCCTTCCCCCCAAGACCCCTCCGCGTCCCCCTCAGACCCCCGCTCACCCCTCACGACGGACCCGGGACTGCCGTTTCCCCTTCCCCACCCCGCTCACTCGGCCGCCGCCATCTTGCGATCGAGCCGCATCCGGGCACTCGCCCTGCCCGCGTTTCCCCGGCAACAAGCTCCGCCCCCCACCCCGGGCCGGGATAGGCGTGGCCTCGGCGGGAGGCGCGTTCCCGCCCAGCGTTTGACCCCGCCGCGCACCCGTAGGAACGGTGGCTGCCGGGGAAGGGACAAAAAGAGAAGCGTGGCCAATCAGAGAGGGTAAGAGCAGTAGATTGGCGTTCCCGCTGTCCAATCGGAGCGCGGCGCGGCGAGAGCGGAGGCGCTGTAAGATGGCGGCGGTGTGAGGTGAGCGCGGCCGCGCCCGGCGCCCCGCAGCCGCTCTCCTCCGGCGCGGGCCGGGGCCGCCGCCTCCTTGGTCAGCGCCAACCGCACCTTTCCCCGCTTTTCTCCTCCTCCAGGCCCCGCGGTGCCCGTCCGATGCCGCTCCGCGCTCTGCTGAGGGCCGCGGCCTCGCTGCGCGGCTGCGGTGCGTATCCCGCCTCGCCCCGCCGCTCCCGGGACCCCCTCCTCCACCCCGTTGACCCCCCCCTACCCCCGTTTCTCTGCTTTCTGCCCCGCAGCCGTGCCCGCGCCGCCGTGCCCACAGCGAGCCGCCGGGATGGCCACCCTGAACCAGATGCACCGGCAGGGCCGACCTAAACCTCCCCCCCCCAAGCTGGGGGCCACTTTCGGTCGCCCCCAAATCAAAGGGGTGGTGATTAAAAACCTCATCCGGAAACCCAAGAAACCCAACTCGGCCAACCGCAAGTGCGCGCGGGTGCGGCTGAGTAACGGCAAGGAGGTGGTGTGCTTCATCCCCGGGGAAGGCCACAACCTGCAGGAGCACCACGTCGTGCTGGTGCAGGGCGGCCGCACCCAGGACCTGCCCGGGGTGAAGCTCACCATCGTGCGCGGCAAATACGACTGCGCCCACATCCAGAAGAAGAAATGAGGCTGGGGGCGGGGGGGGGGAAGGGAGGGTCCTGTGCCTTCCCTGCGCCCATTAAAGGCTGTTGCTGTGCGGGACCTGCTGTGGAAGTGGTGTTGGTGGGTGGAGGGGGGCGCTGGGAGGGGGCCTGAGGGTGCTGGGAGGGGGTGTGGGGGGCCTGGGGGTGCTGGGAGGGGGCCTGAGGGCACTGGGAAGGGGCCTGAAGGGCATGGGGGTGCTGGGAGAGGGTCTGGAGGTGCTGGGAGGGGGCCTGGGGGTGCTGGGAAGGAGCCTGAAGGGGTCTGGGGGCACGGGGAGTGGGGCTGGAAGCACTTGAGGTGACCTGGGAACACTGGGAGGAGGCCTGAGGGGTCCTGGGGGGGCTCGGTGGTTCCTGGGGGGCCTGGGACAGGGTCTGAGGGGCCCTGGGGACGCTGGGATGGGGCCTGAGACGTCCTGGGGGCGCTGGGGGGCTCCTGGGGGCACTGGGATGGGGCCTGAAGGGTCCTGGGAGCGCTGGGTTGGGGGTCTGAGAGCTCCTGGGGGCGCCGGGACGGGGCCTGAGGGCCGGAAGCCGGGAGGGGGCGTGGCCAGAGCGCGACGGTGAGGGGGCGTGACCGGCCCCCGCCCCGCCCCTTCCGCCACGTGACGCCCGCCGGAGCCCGCGCCGGCGTCCAAGATGGCGGCGCCCAGGGCGCTGTCGGCGGCGGCGCGGCGGGCGGCGGCGGCGGCGCGGGGCTGGCGGGGCGCGGGGGGAGGGGGCGGGGCCGGGGCGGGGCGGAGCCGGCTATACGAGCACGCGCGGGAGGGGCTGAGCGCGCGGCCGCGGCTGGAGGTGGCGGCGCTGAGCGAGCGCGAGCTGGAGCGGCGGCGGGGCCCGCTGCGGGGGGGCGACCTGCGCGAGATCGTGAGCGGGGAGGGGCCTGCGGGGGGGCGGGGCCTCGGGGGCTACATGGCGGTGGGCGGGGCTTACGGGGAAGGGCGTGCGGGGAGGGGCCTCGGGCAATGGGCGGGGCCTGGGGGGTGTGGGCGGGGCCTGCATGGGAAGGGCGTGCAGGGAGGGGGTGTGGTCTCGGGGAATGGGCGGGGCCCGGCCCGGGGAGGAGCTAAATGGGGTGGGCGGGGCGGGACTTCAGGGAATGGGCGGGGCCTGGTGGCAGGTCTGGGGAGGGGCTACATGGGGTGGGCGGGGCCTATAGGGGAGGTGGGCGGGGCTACATGCTATGGGGGGGTCTGTATGGGGAGGCTGCAGGGGAGCAGCCTCGATGAGGGGGCGGGGCCTCTGGCAATGGGCGTGGCCAATCCAGTGTGGGCAGGATTGAGGGGCGGGACCCGCTGTGACCCCGCCCACTCCCCCCAGAAGCAGCTGGGGGCCCGGCTGGGGGAGGTGCGGGCCGGCATCGCCCGCCTGGAGGCCGAGAAGGAGCAGGTGGCCCGGGGCGTGCGGGCCCTGATGGTGAGACCCCCGCCCCCGGGACCCCCCCGCCCCCGGGACCCCCCCACCCCCCAGGACCCCCCGTCCCACCCGCTCTCCTCCCGCAGGCGGCGCACGACAAGCAGACGGCGGAGGCGGTAGGCACCCGCTGTGGGGTGGTGGGGGCTGTTTGGGTGGGGGTCTCTCTCCCCCCCGTGCCCCCCCAGACCCCCCACGTGTGCCCCCCCCCAGCTCCCCGCCTACGCGGCGCTGCGGGCGCGCGGGCGCCGGGTCCGGCTGGAGCTGCGGGCGCTGCTGGCCGAGGAGGCCGCCCTGGACGAGCGCTTCTACCTGAGGGCGCTGCAGCTGCCCAATCGCACCCACCCCGAGACGGTGAGTTTGGGGGGGGTGCCCTGTGTTCCCCCCCCGCCCCAAACCACCCCCCCGCGCCCCCAACGCCCCCCCCTCCTCTCCCCCCCCAGCCTGTCGGGGACGAGAGCCAGGCCCGCGTGCTGGAGGTGGTGGGAGAGAAGCCGGGTAGGCCGTGGCGGGGGGCGGGGGGCCCTGCGGTGATTTGGGGGGGGGCCTGGGGGGGGCTTGGAGGAGGAGGAGGAGGAAGGTTCCTCAAGGTGATGGGGGGGTTGTGGGGGGAGCAAGGAGGAGAGTGCCCTCGGGGGGCAGGGAGGGTTTGGGGTGAGGGAGAGGAGGGTGCCTCGGGTGAGGGAGAGGAGGGTCTCTGGGGTGAGGAAGGCTTGAGGGGGAGGAGGAGGGTCCCTGGGGTGAGGAAGGCCGTGGGGAGAAAGAGGAGGGTCCCTGGGGCGAGGAAGGCTTGAGGGGGAGGAGGAGGGTCCCTGGGGTGAGGAAGGCCGTGGGGAGGAAGAGGAGGGTCCCTGGGGCGAGGAAGGCTTTGGGGGTGAAGAGGAGGGTCCCTGGGGATGAGGAAGGCCGTGGGGAGGAAGAGGAGGGCGCGGGGGGTCGAGGAAGGCTCCCCCGCCACCCTCCCCTCCCCGCAGCCTTCGACTTCAAGCCGCGGGGCCACCTGGAGCTGGGGGAGGGGCTGGACATCATCCGCCAGCGGTGAGCGCCTGTGCGGGGGGACACGCGTGTGCGCCGTGCGACTGACACGCGTGTGCGCCGTGCGACTGACACACGTGTGCTGTGCGACTGCCACGCACGTGCGCCGTGCGACTGCCATGCGTGTGCCGTATGACTGCCAAGCGCGTGCGCCGTGCGACACACGTGTGCCCCGCCACTGACACGCGTGTGCCCCGCCATGCCGCAGGCGCCTGTCGCACGTCTCGGGCCACCGCTCCTACTACCTGTGCGGGGCCGGCGCGCTGCTGCAGCACGCGCTGGTGCGCTTCGCCCTGGCCAAGCTGCTGCCCAAGGTGCGTGGGGGGGGTTTTGGGGGGTCCCGGGGGGGGTTGGGGGGGGCCCCCGCGCCCCCGTTCACCCCCTTTTCCCCAGGGTTTCCTGCCCATGACGGTCCCGGACCTGCTGCGCGGCGCCGTCTTCGTGAGTGGTGCCCCCGTCCCGCGTCACCCCCCGCCCCCCCCCCCCGGTGCCCCCCGCCCCCTGACGCTGTGCCGCTCCCCACCCCCCCCAGGAGGGCTGCGGCATGCAGCCCCACGCCAGCCCCTCGCCCGTGTACACCATCGACCCCGCACGTTTCGAGGACCTGTGCCTGGCCGGCACCTCCGAGGTGGGCATCGCAGGTGAGCCAGCGCGGGGGACGACGACACGGGGGGACACACGTGGGACCCCTGCGTTTGGGGGGGGGTCCGGAAGCCCCTCCCCCACCACCCCCCCACCGCCCCCCGCTGCAGGGTACTTCATGGACCACGCCGTGCGGCTGGAGGACCTGCCCATCAGGTACAGGGGGGCCGTCCTGCCCCAGGAGCCCCCAAATCGGGGTCACACCCCCCCCAAGAGGAATTGGGGGGGGCTCCTCACGCCCCCGCCCCCCCTCCGCAGGGTCGTGTGCTCCAGCACCTGCTACCGCACCGAGACCGAGACGGGGCGGGAGCCCTGGGGGCTCTACCGCGTCCACCAGTTCACCAAGGTACTGGCAGAACTGGGCGTGGGAGGGGCGCCGGCAGGGGGGAGGCGGGGGGGCACACGCAGCCCCCCCACCCACCCCCGTCCTGCAGGTGGAGATGTTCGGGGTGACGGCGGCAGAGAGCGGGGCCGAGAGCGAAGCGCTGCTGGCCGAATTCCTGGCGCTGCAGAAGGAGATGTTCTCCGAGCTGGGCCTGCATTTTCGGTGAGCGCTGGGCGGCGAGGGGGGGGGACAGCCCCCCGTGGGCCCCCCCCGAACGCCACACGCCCCCCCCTCCTCGCCCCCCGCAGTGTCCTGGAGATGCCCACGGAGGAGCTGGGGCTCCCCGCCTACCGCAAATTCGACGTGGAAGCCTGGATGCCGGGCCGGGGCAAATTCGGGGAGGTGAGGGTAACGGGGGGGGGGGGGAGCGGGGGGGTGGCGAATCCGCGGGACACAATTTGGGGGTGGTCCCAAAAAGCCTGCAACCCCCCCTCCCAGATTTCCAGCGCCTCCAACTGCACCGACTACCAGAGCCGGCGCCTGAACATCATGTACAGCGACGCGACAGGGCGGCTGTGCCACGCGCACACGGTGGGTGCTGGGGGGGGCGACCCCCCCAAAAAAAAACCCGAGGGGGGGTCCCACAGCCCCCCGCTAACACCCCCCGCCCCCCACCCCCCCAGGTGAACGGCACTGCCTGCGCCGTCTCGCGGATGCTCATCGCGCTCCTGGAGTGCAACCAGCTGCCGGTGCGTGGGGAGGGGGCGGGGCGGGCACCCCCGGGGTGCTGGGGGGGGACGGAGGGAGTCTCACCCCGCCCTGCGCCCCCCCCCAGGATGGCAGCGTGCGCGTGCCCCCCGCCCTGCAGCCCCTGGTGGGGCGGGACCTGCTGGTGCGGCCCCCCGCCCCGCTGCTGCGCTACATCGGCCCCAACCAGCCCCGGGGGGGCCCGCGGGCGCCCTGAGCCCCCCTCCACTCCCCAAATCTGGGGGGGGCCCTGGGGGACTCCGCGAGGCGGGGCACGCACCTGGGGGGGGCCCCCGCGCCAAACAGGACGCAGAAGGAAGATGGATCTCGCTGGGGATGGGGACACGGGACGTGCACGGCCACGTGTGAACACGCGTGTCCCGCCCGTGTTAACGAGCCACTGCAATAAACGCCGTGGGCTGCGGGCACACGCGTGTTCCTCCGTGATTCTGCGCGCGTGTGTGCTCGCACACGCGCTGTCTGTGCTCATGCACATGCTCTCCGCACACTTGTATTTGGACACGTGTGCTCTGTACGTGTGTGTTTAGACACACGTGTGTTTGGACACGCGTGTTCTCCACACGTGCACTTCCACGTGTGTTCTTCACGCATGTGCGTTTGGACACGCACGGCAACGCACGTGAATTCCGTGTCCTTTTCCACATGCATGTGAAACCCCACAGCCGCGTTGCCGCAGCGCCCGGAAAAGAAACTGGGAGGCTGCTGGGAGCGGGGGAGGGGACACTGGGGAGGGTGGGGGAGGGGAGAAGAGGCGGCGGCAGCGGCTCGGGGCGGCGGGGGCCGCGCGGGGCCCGGCTCCACGTTTATTTTACAACAACCGGTAGAAATTCTCGGTGCTACCACGGGGGGGGGGGATGGGGGGGGGGCTCCCCCGCGGTGTTGGGACCCCCCCCCCGGATAAATAGCGGGGGGGGGGCACGGAGGGGTCCCGTCAGTCCACGCGGCGCCCGCTGTTGATGACGATGTCGTCGTATTCGTCCTGGGGGGGGGGAGCACGCAGTGCTCAGCGCCCCACGGCGCTGCCGGGACGGGGGTGAGGCCCCCCCTCCCCCAAGTTTCAGGGACCGAAGCCCCCCCCCCCGAATTTCGGGGAGGGAGAACGCGAGGGGGTGTCGGGGCGGGGGACACACACACGCGCGTGCTTACGTCAGTGTCGTCGCCCTCCCCCTCGTCGGAGCCGTCGTCGGAGTCGGAGGGGGCCTCGCGCGCCCCGAAGCGGCGCAGCAGGGGGGCAGGCGGGGTCCGGGCGGCGGCGGGCGCTGAACAGGGGGGTGTACCCCACGTACATGCGGGGGGAGGGGTCGGCGCCGGCGCGCAGCAGGCACTCGGCCACCTCGGGCTCTGCGCCTCCACGGCCAGGTGCAGGGGGCTGCGCCCGCAGCTGGGCTCCTGGCGGGAGGCACGGGGGGGGGGGTCAGGGATTGGGGGGGGTCGCAGAGCCCCCCCGCCCCGCGCGGCGCTCACCGCCTTGTTGAGGTCGGCGCCGGCGCTGAGCAGCAGCTGCACCATCTCCAGGTCTCTGCGCAGCACGGCCACGTGCAGGGGGGTGTAACCTGCCGGGGGGGCACGACACACGGGGGGGGGTCACAGCCCCGCGGCGGCACCCCCCTAGCCCCCCTCCCCCAGCCCTGTGCCGCAGCGCCGCCCCCAGCCCCACATCACAGCCCCCCCTGCCCCAGCCCCACACCGCAGCCCCCCCCAACCCACTCGCCGTAGCGCCCCCCCCCCAGCCCTGTGGCGCCGCAGCCCCCCCCCAGGCCCGTGCCTCAGCCCCCCACCCCCAGCTCCACACCACAGCCCCGTAGCGCCCCCCCAGCCCCGCGGCACAGTCCCGCCCCCCCCGGCAGCCCCAGCCCCGTGCCTCAGCCCCCCCACCCCAGCCCCACGGCGCAGCCCCCCCTCACCGTCGTAGTTGACGCTGTCGAGCTGTGCGCGCGCCGCCTCCCGGTCGCGGTGGGGGGGGGCCAGGAGGCGGGCGGGCGCAGTCGGCGCGCCCCTCCCGGCAGGCCAGGTGCAGCGGCGTGTGCCCCCCCCCTCTCCCGCACGCACAGCCCCGCGCCCGCCACCCGCAGCTTCCGCGCGAAGCCCGCCAGGCCAGGATGACGGCGATGTGCAGCGCCCGTCTGCAGGGGGGGGGGGAAACCCCTCAGCGCGGGGCGGGGGGGGACGCGGGAATTTGGGGGGCGCCCCCCCAAGCCCCCCCCGCCCCCCCGCGCACCTGCCCCAGGTCGTTCTGCAGGTCCAGGTAGGCGCTGCCGGCCGCGCGCTGCAGGATGGAGTCCAGGAACGGCTCGTGCTCGTGGATCACGGCCAAGTGCAGGGCGCTGCGGGGGGGGAGCGGCATTCCGGGGGGGTCCCGCCGCCCCCGGCCCCGCGGTGGGATGAGGGCGCGGCTGGGGGGGGCAGGGGGTGGCCCTCCCCGCAGCCGCGTTCGTGTGGGGATGGTTAAAAGGACATCGGGGGGGCCAAAAGGGGGGGTGAAGGGGACCAGGGAGGGGGGTCAAAAAGGACCCGGGGGGTGAGGGTAAAGGGGAGCGGGGGGTGGGGGGTCAAAAAAGAGCGGGGGGAGTCACAAAGGACCCCGGGGGGGGCGCGACAGGGACCCTGCGGGGGTCAAACGGGACCCGGGGGGGGGCGAAAGGAGACTGGGGGGAGGTCAAAAAGGAGCGGGGGGGGTCTCGGGAGACCCCGGGGGGGGGAGCTCGGGGCCCCCCCGGCGCCCCGCTCCCGGGACAGGGGGTCCCGCCCCCCCGCGCTCACGTGTCGCCGTCCTCGGTGACGAAGCCCAGGACGCGGCCGAGCCAGGCCGCGGGGTCCACGGCGGGAGCGGCCGCCGCCTCCTCCTCCTGCTGCTCCTCCCCGGGGGGCCCGGCGAGGCGGACGGCGCCTACGGCCGCCGTGACGGGGCCCAGCGCCGGGCCGGGCCGCTCGGGAGCGGGGCTGGCGGGGCCGGGGCTGGCGGGCAGCGGCCCCAGCTGCCCCTCGCCCAGCGAGCCCAGGCCGCTGTCGCACCACTCATCGCCTTCGGGCCGCTTCACCTCGCCGGGGAGCGCCGCCGCCTCCACCGCTTCCGCGGCCGCCATGCCGGGCCGGGGCCGCGATCAGGCCCGCGCCGCCATGGGGCCGCCGCCGCCGCCGTCCCGGGAAATCCCCGCCGGGCCCGGCGATGGCGGCCGCGCAGGGGCCTGCCGGGACCCGTAGTCTTCACACCACTTCCGGGCGCGCGGGGAACGCCGGGAACCGTGGCGCTTTCAGCCACTCAGCGCAGTCTGCGTGGCGCGATGTATGCCGGGAAGCGTGGCGCTCCCCGTCTGCATGGCGCGGTGCATGCCGGGAAGTGTGGCACTCTCCGCCAATCAGCGCAGTCTGTCTGCGCGGCGCGATGCATTTCGGGAAGCGTGGCGCTCTCCGTGTGCGTGGCGCGATGCATGCCGGGAAATGTGGCGCTCTCCGTCTGCGTGGCGCGGTGCATGCCGGGAGGTGTGGCCCGGGTGACGGCCGGCGCCCATGGCCGAGCCGGACGGTAACGGGGGGCGGCGGGGGCGACGAGGAGATTCCCCCCCACCCCGCGCTGCTCCCCCTGACCCGCACCCCCTTTGTCCCGCAGCTCCCGGTGCCCGCGGGGACGAAGCCGAACGGGACGCGGAGTCACCGGTGAGTGCCCGCTGCTGCGTGTCCCGCCCGCCGGTACCGGTACCGCTCCCGGTCCCGGTCCCGGCGCAGCCATCAGCGGCTGATCCCCCCACCTCCGCTCTCCCGCAGGACTCCGACACCGAGCCCGGCGCTTCGGGAGACTCTGAAAGTAGGTGGGGGGGTCGCGGCCCGGGATGGGGGCGTCCCGGCCCGGGGTGGGGGGGTCCGGTGCCGGTGCCGGTCCCGGGCCCGACCGTGCTCCTCCCGGTGCAGTGGAGCTGCTGCGGAGCCTCCTGTCCCGCACGTTGGGACTGGGAGGGGAAAAACCGGAGAAGGTGTTGGACGAGCTGAGCCTGGAGGGGGTCAGCCGGTTCCTGCGCAGCGAGAGATGTAGGGGGGGGGGACTGGGAGAGGGGCGGATTTGGGGGGTGGGGACCGGGAGGGGGGGGATTTGGGGGGTGGGGACCGGGAGGGGGGGGATTTGGCGGGGGCGGACCGGGAGAGGGGCGGATTTGGGGGGGAGGGAACCGGGAGGGGGGGGATTTGGGGGGGAGGGAACCGGGAGGGGGGGGATTTGGGGGGCGGAACGGGAGGGGGGCGGATTTGGGGGGGGGGGCGGATGTTGGGGTGGGTGACCGGGAGGGGGGCAGATGGGGGGGGGACGGGACAGGGAAGGGGGTGGATTTGGGGGGAACCGGGAGGGGGGCAGATTTGGGGCGCAGGGGAACGGGGGGGGCGGATTTGGGCAGTGGGGGGGGTTGGGGCATCCCCCTCAGCCCCCCTGTCTCCCTCCCCCCGCAGGTAAGAACGTCGTCTGCATGGTGGGCGCCGGGATCTCCACCTGTACGTGCGATTTGGGGGGGGGGCGGTGGCACCGGGAGGGGGGTGCGGGGGGGTCTGACGTGCCCCCCCCCGCAGCCGCCGGGATCCCCGATTTCCGCTCGCCCGGCACCGGGCTCTACGCCAACCTGCAGAGCTACGACCTGCCCTACCCGGAGGCCATCTTCGAGATCGGCTTCTTCAAGGTAGCGCCCCCCCCCCCGCACCCCCCTGGTTGCTTTTGGAGGGGGGGTCCCCGCTGCTCCCGGGGGGGCTCAGAGACCCCCCCCCCGTGCCCTGAGTGCCCCATTTCCCCCCGCAGCAGCATCCCGAGCCCTTCTTCGCGCTGGCCCGGGAGCTCTACCCGGGGCAGTTCAAGGTGAAACCCTCCCTGGTCTCAATCCCCCCCCCCGCCCAACCCCATCCCTGGGGGGTCCCCGCACTGTCCCTGGGGGGTCCCCGCGCCTCGCTGCCCCCCCAAACTGACCCCCGCCCCCCACAGCCCACGGTGTGTCACTACTTCATGCGGCTGCTGCAAGACAAGGGGCTGCTGCTGCGCTGCTACACCCAGGTAGGGCCCCCCCCCTCCTCCTCCTCCCGGGGAGGGGGGAGAGGGTCTGGGGGGAGAGGACACACGGATTTTGGGGCGCCCCTGACCACCCCCCCTCGCCCCCCCCCCGCAGAACATCGACACGCTGGAGCGCGTGGCGGGGCTGCGGCCCGAGCTGCTGGTGGAAGCTCACGGCACCTTCTTCACCTCGCGCTGCCTGCGCCCCTCCTGCCGCCAGCCCTACGGCCTGCACTGGATGAAGGGTACGGGGGGGGCGCGGGGGGCGTGGGGGCGTGGGACCCCCCCTCGGGGAGGCGGTGGGGGGGCCGCGGGGACGGCGCTGGGGTGAGTGCTAACGGCAGCCTCTTCTCCCCCAGCGCCCCCTCCAAATCTCCCCGTGCCCCCCCAAATCTCCCTGTGCCCCCCCAGCCCCCCCGCTGAGCTCTCTTCCCCCCCTTTTCTCTTCCAGAACGCATCTTCTCGTCCCTCGTCCCCAGGTGTGAGAAGTGCCAGAGTGTGGTGAAACCCGGTGAGTTTTGGGGAGGGTCCGGGGGGGGGGGCGAGGGGGCCCGGGACCCCCCCCACCACGTCCCGAGGGGGGCACGTGGGCCCCCCCCCAGCCCCTCCGCTCACCTCCCGCCCCCCCCCGTCCTGCCCCAGACATCGTTTTTTTTCGGGGAGAGCCTCCCCTCGCGCTTCTTCGCCCTGCTGCAGTCGGTGAGTGGGGTTTGGGGAGGGAGCGGGGGTCCTGCAGGGCGCCCCCACCCCCCCAGGATTTGGGGGAGGGGGGGTGTGGTGACCCCCCTCACCCCCTGCCCCCCTGCGCAGGATTTCCAGAAGGTCGATCTCCTCCTCATCATGGGCACCTCGCTGCAGGTCCAGCCGTTCGCCTCCCTCGTCAGCAGGTGGGGACCCCCCCCCTTCCCCGGGACGCCCCCCAGCTTCCCCCCAAGGCCCCCCCGTGACCCCCCTCCCTCCATCCCCCCCCCGCAGGGTCCCCGCCAGGCACCCCCCGGCTGCTCATCAACAAGGAGAAGACGGGGCAGGTGAGGGGCCGGGGGGCAGTGGGGGAGGGCTTGGGGGGGAGTGTGGGCGGGGTGGGGGGCACTGGGGGGGGGGGGGGGGGCAGTGCTGCCGCCCTCCCGCCACCGCCTCTGTGTGCCCCCCCCCAGAGCGACCCCCTGATGTCCTCATGGGTTTCGGCTGCGGCATGGACTTCGACTCCAGCAAGGCTTACAGGCAGGGGGGGGCGGGGGGGTTTGGGGGGGCTGCTGAGGGGTTTTGGGGTCTCCTGAGGGGGTCTGGGGGGCTGTGATGGGTTTAGGGGGTTCTCAGGGGGTTTGGGGGGGCTGTGAGGGCGTTGGGGGGTCCCAAGGGGGTTTGGGGGGGCTGTGAGGGGTTTGAGGGGTCCCCGGGGGGTTTGGAGGTCTCCTGAGGGGGTTTGGGGGGGGCTGTGAGAGGTTTGGGGGTCCCAGGGGGGGTTTGGGGGCTGTCCCGGGGGGCTGTGAGGGGTTTGGGGGTCCCAGGGGGGGTTTGGGGACACGGGGGGGGGGTGCGGGGGGTCAGGCCCCCCCCGAAGGTGTTTTTGGGGTCCCCAGGGACGTGGCCTGGCTGGGGGAGTGCGACGCCGGCTGCCTGGCACTGGCCGAGCTGCTGGGCTGGAAGGTGCGCCCCCCCCCCGCATCCCCCCATTGCAATTTGGGTGTGGGGGGGGGTCCCGGCCTCTGTGCCCCCTCCCCGCACCCCTCCCCCTGCTCACCAGTGCCCCCCCCCCCCGCAGAAAGAACTGGAGGAACTGGTGAGGAGGGAGCACGCAGCCATCGACGCCGAAGCTGCCCGGGGGGGCCAGGCCAAAAGCGGGGGGGGCGCCAGGGAGACCCCCAGGGGGGGTGCCGGGCACAAGGAGGGGGGGGGCAGCCGGGGCCCCGGGCCATAGCGCGGTGGGGGGGGGCGCACACGGGACATTAAACGGCGGTGGCAGCGTCAGCATCAGCTGGTCCCTGCAGGGGGGCTGGGGGGGCGGGTTTGGGGGTCCTGAGGTGGGGGGGGCAAAGGATTTGGGTGGGAGGGGGCGGTTTGGGGGTCCTGAGGTGGGGGGGGTGGGTTTGGGTGGGAGGGGGTGGTTTGGGGTCCTGGGGGCTGGGGGGGCGGGTTTGGGGGTCCTGAGGTGGGGGGGGCACAGGATTTGGGTGGGAGGGGGCGGTTTGGGGGTCCCGGGTGTGGGGGGGGCACAGGATTTGGGGGGGAGGGCGGTTTGGGGGTCCCGAGTGGGGGGGGCACAGGATCTGGGTGGGAGGGGGCGGCTTGGGGGTCCCGGGCGGGGGGGGTGGCACAGAATCTGGGTGGGAGGGGGCGGTTTGGGGGTCCCGGGTGTGTGTGGGGGGGTGGGTTTGGGGGTCCCGGGTGTGGAGGGGTGGGTTTGGGGGGGGGGGGGGGCAGCGCACAGCCCGGGGGGGCTCCCCCAGCCCCCCCCGTCGCCATGGAGACCGTGAACTCCATTTTCTTGCTTTTTCCGGTATTTGTCCAATAAAATCACTTTTTGTAACGTTTATTTAGAAAAACTTGTAAAATATTTGTATCACTGTCCCCCCCCCGCCCCCCCCCCCCTTTTAGGGTCTTTGGGGGGGTCCCTGCCCGGTTTGGGGCCCGAGGGGGGGGGCTCTGCCCTGGGGGGGGTCCCCACCTGAGGGGTCGCGCGGTGGGCAGGGCCGGCGCCAACAGGCGCGGGCCAATCCGAAGTGAAGGCTGAGGGAACCGGCCAATCAGAGCTCGGGGCGGCAGGCCGCTTGGGGGGTGATAGGCGGGAGGGTTAGCCAATGGGTGCGGGGCGGCGCTGGCGGGAGAGCTGAAGATGTTGCGGAGGGCATGAGAGAAGCCAATCAGAGCCCAGAGCGGTTGATTGGCGTTGCCGTTCACCAATAGGGCCGCTGTCGAAAGGCCCTCTGGGAGCATCCGGAGAGGCGGCAGACGAAGGCGGAGCCTGAGTGCAGGGCCATGAAGAAGGGCGGGGCGCCGTTCAGACAGGCAGCCACTCCAGCCAACCAGCTCGGTGGGCGGGCAGACAGACGCGGACCGGGACCAATGGAAGGCGCCGGCGCCTCCGACGGGCAGAAGCGCGGGCGAATGGGCGCGGGGGCTGTCGGGCCGGCGGGCCCAATCGCGGCGGAAGGGCGGGGCCGACGGCGGAGAGACAGCGCCACGACCCAATTGGCCGGCAGCCCCGCCTTGAGTGGCGGGGGGGGCGGGCCAATAGGGCGTGGCGGAGGCGGCGCGGCGGAGTGAGGCGCCATGTCGCGGCGGCGGTGGCGGGGCCCGCAGAGCGCGGAGGGCAGCGGCCGCGGGGGCGAGATGGGGAAGATGGCGGCGGGGGGCGGCGGCGGAGGTGGGGGGGGCGGCGGCGGCGGCGGTTCGGGCCGCTACTACGGCGAGGGCGGCCGAGCCCCCAAGCGCCAGAAGACGGAGAACGCCGAGCCGCCGCCGCACGGGCCTGGCGGGCCGGGGGGGGCTGGCGGTGGTCCCGGCGCTGCCGGAGCGGTGAGCGGGGTCGGGGGGAAGCGGCGGGGGGCGGGGGGGAGCATCATGGCGATGCCGCGGGCCGGAGGAGGAGCGAGAGGTGGCGGGGATGGGGGGGGGGGGGGGAACGACAGGGTGAGGCCTGAGGGAGCAAAGCGTCCGGTAAAGGCGATGGAAGCGGCGGGGGTCGAAGCGGGGCCGGGCCTGAGAGGGCTGGGGATGAGGGGCGGGGGGGCTCAGGGAGCGCCTGGAGGGGACGGGCGGGGGGGGGGGGCAGCCCAAAAGCTCGGGGGTGCTCGGGTCAGCGCTGCGGGGCGGGGGGGGGGACGGGACACGAGGTCGGGCCACGGGGCGCTCAGCACCGTCAGGGGAGGGGGAGGCAGGTTTTTGGAAGGGCAGGGCCGGGCCTCGAAGGCCTGCGGGGGCGTCCGGGAGCGGGTTCGGGCCCTGCCGGGGTCTTCGCCCACGTCCCGCCCCGGTCGAGTTCGACACCGCTCCCCTCTCTTAACCGGGACGGGCTGAGGCGGAGGCTCCTTGGGGGGAGGGGGGTTTCCCCGGTACTGCCCCCCGCGTGCTTAATTTGGGGGGGGGGGGGGGGGGGCGTAGAGGGGCCTGAGCAGGTCTGGGGGGGTGTGCTGTGCCGAGCCCGACGCCGTTCTGTCCCGCCAGGAGAACTACGACGACCCCCACAAGACGCCCGCCTCCCCCGTGGTGCATATCCGGGGGCTGATCGACGGCGTGGTGGAGGCCGATCTCGTGGAGGCCCTGCAGGAGTTTGGCCCCATCAGGTGAGGGGCGTCGCGAGGGCGCGGGGCGGGGGACGGACACGCGCACGCCATGGCGGCTCTGAGTGCGGCCTTCGCCGTCCCAGCTACGTGGTGGTGATGCCTAAGAAGAGGCAAGCCTTGGTGGAGTTTGAGGACATCCTCGGCGCCTGCAACGCTGTGAATTACGCGGCTGACAACCAGATTTACATCGCCGGCCACCCCGCCTTCGTCAACTACTCCACCAGCCAGAAAATCTCCCGCCCCGGCGATGCGGACGACTCCAGGGGCGTCAACAACGTCCTGCTCTTCACCATCCTCAACCCCATCTACTCCATCACCACGGTGCGCGGCGCGCAGGGGGAGCCCGGGCGCTTTGGGGAAGGCAGAGCCGGGGGCGTGGCTCTCTGCCCTGCTGTTTTGGGGCGGGGGTCTGGGAGGTTTTGGGGGGCTGCTGCTGCACCTCGGCCGGGTCCCTCACTGCTTTCTCGCCTCTGGTCTGCCGCAGGACGTGCTCTACACCATCTGCAACCCCTGCGGCCCCGTGCAGAGGATCGTCATCTTCAGGAAGAACGGCGTCCAGGCCATGGTGGAATATCCTTCCGCACGCTGAGAGCCGGGGCCTGCCTCTCGCGGGGTTTTATTTTTTTTATTTTATATTTTTTCTGCTGCGGGTCGGTGGGGATTTGCTGGCCGGCCGTGGGGAGGGCGCTGAGGGTTTCCCAACCGCCTGCCCGCTCAGGGAGCAACGCCTGACGCGCGGCGTGCTCAGCTCCCCACTGCTGGAAACGCGTCTCGGAAGCGCTTCAGTTTCGGTGCAACGTCCTTAACGCCGCCGACGTTTGACTCGGTGCAGAGCGCCCAGCGCGCCAAGGCGTCCCTCAACGGCGCCGACATTTACTCCGGCTGCTGCACGCTGAAGATCGAATACGCTAAGGTAAGCGTCCCCCGGCCGGCAGCGGCGCCCTTCCCGAAACGCTGCCGCTGATGCGGTCGCGCGCCGTCTCTTGCAGCCCACGCGCCTGAACGTTTTCAAGAACGACCAGGACACCTGGGACTACACCAACCCCAACCTGAGCGGACAAGGTAATAGCTGCGGCGAAGCGCTTCCTACCCGCGCGCGCGGTCAGGCGCGGCGCTGGCGTGCCGACCCGCGACGCCTGGCGCCGCTCGCCCGCCCCCACCTTCCGCCGGAGCCGGCGTGGGCTCGGTGGGGAGAGGGCCGGAGGGGGGGCGCGGGGGGCGAATCGGGTCGAAAAACCGAGCGGCCGCGGCCAGGGGTTTCTCTCGGCAGTTCCATTCCGCGCACCGTGTGTCGGGGAGCGCTGACGTCCGGCGCGTGAAAAGTGAGGCGGCGGCGGGAGGGGGCAGGCGGGGGGGGTCTCCGCGCCAGCGACGCGCGGCTGGTTTTGTTTTAATTGAGCGTCAAACGAGGGCGCGGCGGCGCGGGAGGGGGAAATGCCATTGCTCTCTCGCACCCACCCCCGCTGTCGACTCTCTGCGCGCCTTCCCTGCCGGACAATTTACCGAACGGGGGGGGGGGCTGCTCGCCCTCCCCCGCGGCCGAGTTCGGGAGCGCCCCTTGGGCCAGCGGGGGGGCACCCGGCCCCTCTGGAAACCCAGAGGGGAGACGCCGGCTCCCTTGAGAGTGGGGAGGGGCTGGAGGGGGGCCGGGGGGGGAAGGACCATCCCCAAAACCCCGCGCTGGTGGGAGGGGCGTCTCCCGCTGCTCCGCGTTGGGCCGCGCGGCTCGGCACCGCTGCTTCGGGGTTTTCTTCTTGTTTTCCTTTTTTCTCGTTCACGTTTCAAAGCTGGGGTGTCGGCACCAGGTGGCCTCGGCCCGCTCGAAGCGGGGCAGGGGGGGTTGGGGGGGGGATCGGGGGGCGGTGATGGGTGCCGGGGTTTTGCTGGGGTGGGGGTTGGGGGGGAAGCGGGATCCGAGCCGCCGTCTGCCGGACACCCCCGCTTTCGGGAGGCGTGGAGGCGAGCAATGGCATGGCGGGAGTTAGCGTGGGGGGCGCCGAGGAGGGGGCTCGCCGGGGGAAGCGGGGGGCTGGGGGAGCGGCGGGGGGGCGGCCGGGGGGGCGGGTAACGTGGCCTTTCCCAGCTCCGAGCAGCCCAATTTGCACATAACCCCGGGGACCGTACTACAGCGGACGTCCCGAACGGGCCGCGAACCTGCCTGCGCACATGTCCTCACACCACACAGTGTAGGAAAAACAAAAAAAAACCAAACAAAAAAACAAAGCTTTACTGGAGAAAACACGCAGCATCCAGAAAAATCCAAGCAGCAGCTTGAGCTCACTACATCAAGGACACAGCGCCGTGGCCCGAGGACTATCTGCAGCGCAGAGAGAGAAAGAGGCGCGGCATGCCACCTCAGACACTTCACCTCTTACTCACCAACACCCAAGCGAGCGACACGAACGTACACAGAGACTAGGAAAAAACACAGCCCCGAGGCTCCTCGGAGCACGCCCGGCAGCGCTCTTACCGGAAACCGGAGCAGGTCTGAGGCCCTCCGACACCTTAGGACGGCTCTCGGCGCGGTTTGGTTTGGGAGGGCAGTTCCTTTGGCTGTTTTCTCCTGCGCTCCTCAGCTGCCACCATATCGGCGCCAAGCAGAGAAAAAAAAAAAGCCAAAAAAAAAACACCAAACAAATAAAAAAAAAAAAAACCAAAACCAAACCAAACAAAAACCCCAAACAAAACAGCAACACCACCACCAAAGGAACACAACCCGCAGGGCACACGGGGCCCCCGGGAGGGCCGCGGGCGCGCGTGCCGAGCGCCGCACGGCCAGGAGCGTCACACAAAATGGCGGCAGGCGCCACGCGGCCGAGCCCGCGCTCGCCCCGGTGCGTCCTCTCCCTCTCGGTACCTCCTGAGGACAGAACAGCTGTGAGACCTTTTTTTTTTTCCTTAAAAAACAACCCCAAGATTTTGCTTTTTTTTTAATTTTTTTTTTTTTTTTAAAAAAAGCGAGAAATTGTGGCGGTTTGTGGCTTTGACCTGTGTTTGTGACTCTGAAACCATGTGATGCAGGGTCGCAGTGTATGTTTGGTGGGACGCCATCTTTCAGAACTGTGCTAACTCGCTCTTGAAGCGTCCAATGGTAAGAGAAATACCGCGTTTTTGTACGGCCCTGGACACTGTACTTTGTACCCCCGCTGTAAGTAGCCCCTTTTCCGTCTTTGTAACCCCCCCTCCTTACCCCCTGCGCCCCCCTGCCCCCCCCGCCCTCCCCCCCCTCTTTCGGAATAAACCTGTAGCGCAGTGGGGGCGCGCGGAGGGAAGAGGCGAGCGGCGGCGGCGGCGGGCGGCACGCCGCCCTGGACATGACGGCTCGTTGACCTGTACGGCTCTCGCTTCGCTGCCTCGCCCCCTCTCCCGTTGCGGCGGGGCGGGGCGGCGCCTCGCCACTTTTTTTAATCGTTATTTAATTTGGTATTTTTGTTCATTTGTTTATTTTTTTTTTCGCTTTCTGTACGTTAATTTTTAGCATTCTCATCCAGTTTTTAACAGCTGTGTAGAAGCTAGCAGCATCCCGGAGGCCGGGGGGCGTGGAGTGGGGCGCTCCCCTCACCGCACCCCCCCCAGTCAGCTTTGGGGGGGCCGGGGCTGGTCCCGGGGGGGTGGGGGGGGTTGGGATCCGGGCATCGGCCCCTCGCTCCGGCCAGGACTCTCCGTCCCTGCTGGGAGGAGACCCGGGTGGGGGGGGGGTCCTGGTTGGGAGCGGGTGCGGGGTTTTGGAGCCGGCCGCCCCGCTGGGGGGGGGATCCCCAAAGCCTCTCCCGTGGGGCTGGGCTCGGGTGTGGGGGACCGGAGGGACCCCCGGCGCCCTGGGGGAGCAGTTCCAACCCCCCCCCCCCCCCCCCGCCGAGACCACCCTAACCTCTCCTTCTGCCCGCAGGAGACCCTGGCGGCAACCCCAACAAGCGCCAGCGGCAGCCCCCACTGCTGGGAGACCACCCGGCGGAGTACGGTACGGTGCGGGGGGGGGCCGGGGGGCTGGGCGACGCCGGGGCCGGGGGTCTCCAACCCTGTCCCTGCGCAGGAGGACCCCACGGCGGCTACCACGGGCACTACCACGACGAGGGTTACGGCCCGCCGCCGCCCCACTACGAAGGGAGACGGATGGGCCCTCCGGTGGGGGGGCACCGGCGGGGACCTGGCCGCTACGGCCCCCAGTACGGGCACCCGCCGCCCCCCCCGCCGCCGCCGGAGTACGGGCCCCCACGCCGACAGTCCCGTGCTCATGGTCTACGGCTTGGATCAGTCCAAGATGAACTGCGACCGCGTCTTCAACATCTTTTGCCTCTACGGAAACGTGGAGAAGGTACACGCGGCGGGGGGGGGACACACACACGGACGGGATTTTGGGGCGCGGCGGTGGGGGGGGGGTCTCCGAGGGGCCTGCCTCCCGCCGCCTCCCCCTTGCAGGTGAAATTCATGAAGAGCAAGCCGGGGGCGGCCATGGTGGAGATGGCGGACGGCTACGCCGTGGACCGGGCCATCACCCACCTCAACAACAACTTCATGTTCGGGCAGAAGCTCAACGTCTGGTGGGTGCCGGGGGTGGGGGGGTCGGGCGGGGCGGGGGTGGGGAGGGCCGCCGCAGCCCGCTGACCCCCGCCCTCGCCCCCCGGCAGCGTCTCCAAGCAGCAGGCCATCATGCCCGGGCAGTCGTACGGGCTGGAAGACGGCTCGTGCAGCTACAAGGATTTCAGCGGCTCACGCAACAACCGCTTCTCCACGCCCGAGCAGGCGGCCAAGAACCGCATCCAGCACCCCAGCAACGTGCTGCACTTCTTCAACGCGCCGCTGGAGGTGACCGAGGACAACTTCTACGAGGTGCTGGCCCACTCTTCCTCCTCCTCCTGCTCCTGCTCTGCTCTTCCTCTTCCTACACTTCCCGTCTTCCTTTCTCCTCCTCCTCCACTTCCCTTCTTCCTTTTTCTTCCTCCTCCTCCTCTCTTCCTTTTTGTTCTCCTCCCTTTTTCCTTCCTTTCTATTTCCTTTTCCTTCCCCCTTTTTCTTGTTTTTCTTCTTCTCCACTTCTCTTCGCTCTCCTCGCTCTCCTCCCTTTTCCTTCTCTTCTTTTTCCTTCTTGCTTTCCTCTTTGCTTCCTTTTCCTTCTTCTCCTCGCTGCTTTCCCACCCCATCTCTTCTTTTTCCTTCTCCTCCTTTCTTTCTGCTTCTCACTTTTTCCTTTTCTTACTCCTCTTTTCCTTCCCTGCTCTATTTCCTCCCCCCCCGCTTGCGTTTTCTTCCCCCCCCCCCCCCCCCCCCCCCCCGCTTGCGTTTTCTTCCTCCTCCCCCCCCCCGCTTGCGTTTTCCTCCTCCCCTTCTCCTCTGTCCGCCGCCGACCTGTCTCTGTCCCCCCCAGATCTGCGACGAGCTGGGCGTTAAGCGACCCTCCTCCGTCAAAGTCTTCTCCGGGAAGAGTAAGTGCGGGGCGGCAGGGAGCGGCCGCCCGGGGCGGGGATGGGGATTGGGGGGGGGCCGCTCCGGGGGCGCTCCCTGCCCGGTGGGGGGGCCGGGCTGGGGGAACGGGGGGGGGCACGTGGCGGCCGCAGCCTCCGGGCTGAGGAAGGGCCGCCCCTCCGCAGGCGAGCGCAGCTCCTCGGGGCTGCTGGAGTGGGACTCCAAGAGCGATGCGCTGGAGACCCTCGGCTTCCTCAACCACTACCAGATGAAAAACCCCAGTAAGCGGCGCCGCGGTGGGGGTGGGGGGGGGGGGGTCCCGAACCCCGCACCCCGTTCCGGACCCCGCCGACGCCCCCCTTTCTCTTTCTCCCGCAGACGGGCCGTACCCCTACACGCTGAAGCTCTGCTTCTCCACCGCCCAGCACGCCTCCTAACACGGACCCCTGCCGCCGCAGCGTGCCCCCCCCTCCCCCCAAACTCGTGGTTTTTTGTTTGTTTTTTTTTTTTTCCCCCCAAAAAACCCCGTTTTTTTTTTAAAAGCTGACATTCGGTAGTGACTGCCCCATGCCCTTTCGCCCCTCCTCCCCATTTTTAAGGAGAACGATTGTCCACGTGCTGGCCCCCCCCCCGCCTTGCGCCTTTCAATAAACTCCTTTGGAAAACACTCCCGGCGTTTGGGGTGATTTGGGGCGTTATTGGGCAAGGGCGGGGTGGGGGGAGGGCGGGGGGGCGGGGCTTAAACCGCCCCCCAGGACCAGCGTCTTCCTCGGTGGGGCGGAGGCAAGGGGTCACTTCCGCCTCGGTAGGGAGCAGCCACTGGCGTCTCTCTGCGTCCGTAGGGCGGAGGCAAGGGGGTCACGTCCGCCTCGGTGGGGCGGAGCCGAGGGCGTTACTTCCGCCTCGGTAGGGAAGCGGCCAATGGGTCGCTTCCGCCTCGGTAGGGCGGTGGACCGGAGGCCGCCGCGTCACGTGGCGGGAAGGGGCGGCGCCCTGGCCGCCGCTCTCGCTGGCCCCCCCCCCCGCCCTTGGAGGACCCGATGGCGGGGGTGGCTGCGGGGCTGCGGGGGCTGCTGGCGAGACGTGAGTGCGGGGGGGGGGCTCAACCTCACCCCCCTGTGCCCCCCCCAGCCGAACCTCGCCCCCCCGCTGGCCTCCCGAACCCCCCCAGGCCCCTTTTCTGGGCTCCCTGCCCTGACCCCTGGGGTCCCTCCCGCCTGCCAGGAACCCCCGCGCCCCCCCCCACCCCCACATGGCCCCGGGACCCCTCCAAACCCTTCTGTGACCCCCCTCAAACCACCCGGACCCCCCCAAACTCTCCTGTACCCCCCCCACCCCTACATGGCCCCGGGACCCCCCCAAACCCTTCTGTGACCCCCCCACTCTCGTATGGCCCCGGGACCCCCCCAAACCCTCCTGTGCTCCCCCCGGAGCCCCCTATGTTGGCCCAGAGCCCCCCCGACCCCCCCATTGCCCCCCCCAACACCCCCGGGCCCCTCCCCGCCCCTGACCGTCCCCGCCCGGCGCCAAGGAGTCACCAGCCCCGGGAGGCCCCGGCCGGGGGTCCGTCCCAGTGTGTCCCAGCGCGTCCCAGTGCACCCAACTCTTCTGTAATGGGTCCCAGTCCCTCCCCAGTGAGTCCCAGTGTCCCCAACCTTACTGTAATGGGACCCAGTCCCAGCCCAGTGGGTCCCAGTCCCTTCCCAGTGAGTCCCAGTGCCCCCAGCCCTTCTGTAACATCTCCCAGTCCCTCCCCGGCGGGTCCCAGTCCCTCCCCAGTGCCTCCCAGTCCCTCCCAGCGGGTCCCAGTCCCTCCCGGCGGGTCCCAGTCCTTCCCCAGTGTGTCCCAGTGCCTCCCAGTCCCTCCCCAGTGTGTCCCAGTGCCCCCAACCCTTACTGTAATGGGTCCCAGTCCCTTCCCAGTGGCTCCCAATCCCTCCCAGTGGGTCCCAGTCCCTCCCCGGCGGGTGCCAGCGCCCCGGTGACGGGCCGCGTGCCGCAGCGTGGCAGTTGCCGGCCCGGGCGATGTCGGCGGAGGCGGCGGAGCGCCCTTGGCCCGGCCGCGCCTTCGAGACGCTGCGGGTGACGGCGCCGCGCGCCCACGTCCTGCACGTGCAGCTGCACCGCCCCGACAAGAGGAACGCCATGAACGCCGCCTTTTGGAGGTAACGGGGCGGGGTGGGGGGGCGCAGGGACCCCCCCCGGACCCCCGCCCCGCCCTCCCGGTCCTCCCAGTCGCCCCCCGTCCCGCAGGGAGATGGTGGAGTGCTTCCGGGAGATCGGCCAGGACCCCGACTGCCGCGCCGTCATCGTCTCGGGCGCCGGGAAGGTCTTCACGGCGGGTGCGCGTCGCCCTCCCCGGGACCCCTGCTGGGTTTGGGGGGGGCTGCGGGGGGATCGCGGGCTCATTTTAGGAGAGCTGGGAGGTGCCTGTGCCCCAACTGGGAGGGATTTGGGGTGCATTTACCCCAACTGGGGGGGATTTGGGGTGCGTTTACCCAACTGGGAGGGATTTGGGGTGCCCATACCCCAGCTGGGGGGATTTGGGGTGCGTTTCCCCCAACTGGGAGGGATTTGGGGTGCCTGTGCCCCAGCCAGGGGGGTTTGGGGTGCATTTATCCAACTGGGGGGGATTTGGGGTGCTTGTACCCCAACTGCGAGGGGTTTGGGGTGCGTTTCTCTCAGCCGGGGGGGTTGGGGGTGCGTTTCCCCCAACTGGTGGGATTTGGGGTGTGTTTCCACCAACTGGGAGGGATTTGCGGTGCGTTTACCCAACTGGGAGGGATTTGGGGTGTGTTTCCCCCAGCCGGGGGGGTTTGGGGTGCCTTTGCCCCAACTGGGAGGGATTTGGGGTGCGTTTACCCCAGCCGGGGGGGTTTGGGGTGCCTGTGCCCCCGCAGGGATTGACCTGGCGGAGATGGGCGGTGAGTTCCTGGCGACGGCAGGCGAGGACGCGGCGCGGCGGGCGTGGAACCTGCGGCGCAAGATCCGTGCCTACCAGGAGAGCTTCTCGGCGCTGGAGCAGGTGGGACGGCCCCGCAGGACGGGATGGGGGGGGCGCCGCGCGCCCCCCCCCCCCACACCCCACCCCGCGCCCCCTCACGCCCCTCTCTCCCGCAGTGCCCCAAGCCGGTGATCGCGGCGGTGCACGGCGCCTGCGTCGGCGCGGGTGAGCCGGCACCACGGCCCCGAGGGGGTGGGAGACGAGCGGGGGTCCCGCCCCTCCACCCGCTCAGGGGGCTTCTCCCCGCAGGCGTGGATCTCGTCGCGGCGTGCGACATTCGTTACTGCTCACAGGACGCATGGTTCCAGGTGAAGGTAGGTGAGCGGGCGCCCGCGGCGTCCCCCGCACCCCCCGGACGTCCCGCTGGCTCCTCAGGTGTCCCCAAAACCCCTCAGGTGTCCCCAAGACCCCTCAGGCGTGCTGGTGGCTCCTTGGATGTCCCCAAGACCCCTCAGATGTCCCCAAGACCCCTCAGACGTCCCGGTGGCTCCTTGGGTGTTCCCAAGACCCCTCAGATGTCCCTGAGGAGCCCCAGATGTCCCCAAGACCCCCCAGATGTCCTGCTGGCTCCTCAGGTGTCCCCAAGACCCCTCAGGTGTCCCCAAGACCCCTCAGATGTCTCTGAGGAGCCCCAGATGTCCCCAAGACCCCTCAGACGTCCCGGTGGCTCCTTGGATGTCCCAAAGACCCCTCAGGTGTCCCAGTGGCTCCTCAGGTGTCCCCAAGACCCCTCAGATGTCCCTGAGGAACCCCAGGTGTCCCCAAGACCCCTCAGATGTCCCCGAGAAGCCCCAGATGTCCCTGAGGAACCCCAGATGTCCCTGAGAAGCCCCAGATGTCCCCAAGACCCCTCAGACGTCCCGGTGGCTCCTCGGGTGTCCCCAAGACCCCTCAGATACCCCGCTGGGACCTTGGGTGTCCCCGTGGCTCCTCCTGTGACCTTTTGGGCGTCCCCGGGACCCCTCGGACGTCCCCGGGGCCCCTTGGCCACCCCCGCGTCCCCTCACCCGTCCCCGTGCCCGCAGGAGGTGGACATCGGGCTGGCGGCCGACGTGGGCACCCTGCAGCGCCTCCCGAAGATCGTGGGCAGCCAGAGGTGGGTGGTGGGGGGGGACACCGGGGGTGCTGCTGGCAGGGGAGGGGACCCCGCCTCACCCCCCCCCCCCCCCAAAAACAGCCTGGTCAACGAGCTGGCCTTCACCGCACGCAAGATGATGGCCCCCGAGGCACAGAGCTGCGGCTTGGTGAGGTACGGCGCGCCCCCTCCCCTCCCCGCGCGGGACCCCTGCTCGTGGCGGCGTCCCCGTCCCCCCCCCGTCACCATGGGGGAGGCGTGTCCCCCCCCACCCCCTCTCGCCCCCGCAGCCGCGTCTTCCCCAACACGGAGTCGCTGCTGCGCGGCGCGCGGGATGTGGCTGGCGCCATCGCGGCCCGAAGCCCCGTGGCCGTGCAGGGCACCAAGGTGAACCTGCTCTACGCGCGGGACCACCCCGTCCCCGACGGCCTGTGCTACGTGGTGAGACCCCCGCCCTGAAACGCCGTGATCCCAGCCCCAAAACACCGTGTCCCCCGGCCCCAAAAGGCCCTGGCCCCGAAACGCCTCTGGCCCCAAAACGCCTCTGGCCCCAAAACGCCCCCTCCCCAAAACACTGTGTCCCCTGGCCCCAAAATGCCCCTGGCCCCAAAACGCCCCAGCCCCGAAACGCCGCGTCCCCCAGCCCCGAAATGCCCGGGCCCCAAAATGCCCTGGCCCCGAAACACCATGTCCCCTGGCCCCAAAATGCCCCAGCCCCGAAACGCCGCGTCTTCCGGCCCCGAAACGCCCCGGCCCCAAAACGCCATGTCCTCCAGCCCCGAAACGCCCCAGCCCCAAAACTTCCCCACCCCAAAACAACGTGTCCCCCGGCCCCAAAACGCCCTGGCCCCAAAATGCCCCGGCCCCAAGACGCCGTGCCCCTGTCCCCAAAACACCGTGTCCCAGCCCCAAAATGCCCCGTCCTCAAAATGCCCCATCCCCGGCCCCGAAACACCGTGCCCCTGTCCCCGAAACGCCGTGCCCCCCATCCCCAAAACGCTGTGCCCCCTGTCCCAAAATGCCGTGCCCCCGTCCCAAAATGCCGTGCCTGCTCCCCGACGTCCCCGTCTCTGTGCCGTTGCTGTGCTTGTGCCCGTCCCTGTCCCCAAGGGTGTCCCATCCCTGTCCCAGACCCTGAGGACGTCCCATCCCAAACCCCGAGTGTGTCCCATCCCTGTCCCCATCCCTGGGGGTGTCCCATCCCTGTCCCAAACCCCGAGTGTGTCCCATCCCTGTCCCCATCCCTGGGGGTGTCCCGTCCCTGTCCCAAACCCCGAGGGTGTCCCGTCCCTGTCCCCATCCCTGGGGGCATCCCGTTCCAAACCCTGAGGGTGTCCTGTCCCCAAGGGTGTCCCATCCCTGTCCCCAAGGGTGTCCCATCCTTGTTCCAGACCCCGGGGGTGTCCCGTCCCCAACTCCAAGGGCGTCCCATCCCCAACCCTGAGGTTTTCGTGTCCCCAAGGGTGTCCCGTCCCTGTCCCCATCCCCGGGGGCGTCCCGTCCCCAACCCTGATGGTTCCGTGTCCCCAAGGGTGTCCCATCTCTGTCCCTGGGGGCATCCCATCCCTGTCCCCGTCCCCGTTTCTGCGGGCATCCTCTCCCTGCCCCTGCCCCCGAGGGCATCCCGTCCCCGTTCCCCTCCCCAAAAGCGCCCTGTCCCGGTCCCCGTGCCGCCCGCAGGCCACCTGGAACATGAGCATGCTGCAGACCGAGGACATCCTCAAGTCGGTGCAGGCGGCCGCGGAGAAGAAGGGGCCCGAGGACATCCCCTTCTCCAAGCTGTAGGGCCACCGCGCCCCCCCCGAAATAAACCCGCCCGTCCCTGCGTCCCCTGTCCCGCCTCGTCCCTGCCCTGCGTCTGGGGGGCTGCTGTGGTGGGGACGGAGGGGACCCCGTGTCCCCGGGGCTCGGCAGCGGGGACCCCGAGGTGCCCCGGGGCTGAAATTGGGACCGAGGCCCGCGTGCCCCCCTCCCCATCCGGGCCCCGTCCGGCAGCGGGACGCCTGGCCCCCCCCGGGCCCCGGGGCAGAGTCCGGGGCGTTGCCACCCCGGGCGGGTCCCCGTCCCCCACCCCGCATCCGGAGGGGGTTCAAAGTCCGGACCCCGCCCTGGGCAGCGACCCAGGGGGCGGGGCGGGGTGGGGTGGGGGGCAGCACCCGGCGTTTGGGGCATAAAGGTCCCGGCGGCGCCGCGGGCTCGGCGTCACCCTCGCCGTCGTCATCATCGCCGCCGCCATGGCTTTCGTCCCCGCGCCCGGCTACCAGCCCGCCTACAACCCGGTCGGTATTGGCCCCGGGGATCCCGACAGCCCCCCAGAACAGGGTCCCAGGGGTGCTGGGGGTCACTGTTGTCCCCCAAAATTAGGTCTCAGGGGTCCCAGGGGTCCCAGGAGTCTTTGTCACCCCCCCCCCAGGATGAGAACCCAGAAGTCAGGGTCCTGGGGGTCCCCGTCACTGCCCAAGATGGGGTCCCAGGGGTCCTGGGGGTCCCCGACACCCCCTGGATGGTGTCCCAGGGGTTGTGGGGGTCCCTGTTGTCCCCCAAAATGAGGTCTCAGGGGTCCCGGGGGTCCCCATCACCCCCTGGATGGTGTCCCGGGGGTGCTGGGGGTACCTGTTATCTCCCAAAATGAAGTCTCAGGGGTCCCGGGGGTCCCCGTCACCCCCTGGGATGAGAACCTGGAAGTCAGGGCCTTGGGGGTCCCTGTCACCCCCCCAGATGGTGTCCCAGGGGTGCTGGGGGTCCCTGTTATCCCCCAAAATGAGGTCTCAGGGGTCCCGGGGGTCCCCGTCACCCCCGCTCTGGGATGGGGACACAGGGGTTATGGTCCTGGGGGTCCCTGTCACTCCTCCCAAAATGGGGTCCCAGGGTCCCTGTTTCCCCCCAGAATGGGGTCCCGGGGGTCCCTGTCCCTTGCCCAGGACAGACTGGGGTCCCCGCTGACCTTGTGCGCCCCCCCCAGCCCCTGCCCTACGTGGCCCCCGTGGTGGGGGGGCTGTGGCCCGGCATGGCCATCTACGTGCAGGGGGTGGTGCAGCCCCACGCTGACAGGTTCGGGGGCCCCGGGGGGGCGAGGGGGGGCTGCTGGATCCCGGGATGCACGTTGGGGGCATGGGGGGGGGCGCGAGGGGAGATGGATGACATGGGGGGGACGACAGGGGGAGATGGGGGATTTGGGGGAGATGGGGGGACGTGGGGGGATTTGGGGGACATGGGGGGACACAGGAGGGACACAGGGGCCGTGGGGGGGCACAGGGGACATGGGAGGAGATGGGGGATTTGGGGGACGTGAGCGGACATGAGGGGGACATAGGGGGATTTGGGGGACATGGGGGGAAACGGGGGACACGGGGACGTGGGGGGGACACAAGGGGGACATGGGGGGGCACAGGGGACATGGGAGGACACAGAGGGGACACAGGAGGAGATGGGGGATTGGGTGGATATGGGGGGGGCACGAGGGGGATGTTGGGGGGCACGAGGGACACGGGGGACACACAGGCACAGCCCGGGGCGGGGGGGGCAGACGGGGAGGGGGCACTGCGCATCCCCCTGGGTTTGGGGTGAGCCTGGCGAGCGGGATGCAGGGACGGATGGACCGGCGGATGGAGGGAGGGACAGATGGATGAATGGAGGGAGGGAGGGAGGGATGGATGGAGGGAGGGAGGGATGGAGGGATGGAAGGATGGATGGAGGGAGGGAGGGATGGAGGGAGGGATGGAGGGATGGAGGGATGGATGGACGGATGGATGGGTGGATGGAGGGATGGATGAATGGATGGGTGGACAGATGGACGGATGGAGGGAGGGATGGACAGATGGATGGAGGGATCGAGGGAGGGATGGACGGATGGATTGATGGGTGGATGGAGGAAGGGATGGATGGGTGGGTGGACAGATGGATGGATGGATGGGTGGATGGAGGGATGGATGGAGGGAGGGATGGGTGGACAGATGGACGGATGGATAGATGGACGGATGGAGGGAGGGATGGATGGAGGACCAGCCAGCCGGAGGGAGGGCTGGAGCAGGACGCCGGCGTGGCCGTGGGCCCCGTTGCAGGTTCCGGGTGAACCTGGCCTGCGGCCCGGAGGAGGGGGCCGACCTGGCCCTGCACCTCAACCCCCGCTTCGGGGGCGAGGGCCAGGCGGTGCTGAACAGCCGCCGCGCCGGGTGCTGGGAGCAGGAGCAGCGCCGGGACCTCTGGCCCTTCGCCTGCGGGATGCCCTTTGAGATCGTCATCGCCGTCACCCCACATGGCTACCGGGTGCGGGGCCTGGGGGGGGGGGGCGGGGTCACCGGGGCAGGGGGGGCTGTGGGGTCCCAAAGAGGGGAAAAGGGATCCCAGAGAGGGGAATGCGGCCTGATGGGGGGGAGGGGGTATAAAGGGTCACAGGGGTATTTGGGGTCTTGTAGGGGGTATGGGGGTTCCAAAGGGGGTATAGGGGCTCACAGGGGGTACGCAGGGTCTCAAAAGAGGGATATGGGGTCCCAAAGGGGGTCTATAGGGTCCCAAAGGGGATGTAAGGGCTCACGGGGGTCTATAGGGTCCCAAAGGGAGGATATGGGGTCCCAAAGGGGATGTAAGGGCTCACGGGGGTCTATAGGGTCCCAAAGGGGGTCTATAGGGTCCCAAAGGGGCATATGGGGTCCCAAAGGGGATGTAAGGGCTCACGGGGGTCTATAGGGTCCCAAAGGGGGGTCTATAGGGTCCCAAAGGGGATGTAAGGGCTCACGGGGGTCTATAGGGTCCCAAAAGGGGTCTATAGGGTCCCAAAGGGGGGATATGGGGTCCCAAAGGGGGATGTAAGGGCTCGCAGGGGGTCTATAGGGTCCCAAAGGGGGGATATGGGGTCCCAAAGGGGATATAACGGCTCACAGGGGGTCTGTAGGGTCCCAAAGGGGGATGTAGGGGCTCTCAGGGGGTCTATTGGGTCCCAAAGGGAGGATATGGGGTCCCAAAGGGGGTCTATAGGGTCCCATAGGGGGGTATATGGGGCCCCAAAGGTGATACATGGGGCTCCTAGGGGGTCTAAGAACTCTCAGGGGGTATTTGGGGTCCCCAAGGGGGTATATGGGGTCCCCAAGGGGGCTGTAAGGGCTCCCGGGTGGATTTGGGGGCTCCAAAGGGGGATACACGGGCACACAAGGGGGGTGTGGGGTCCCATAGGGGGGATATCAGGTCCCCAAAAAGGGATGTAGGTGCTCGCGGGGGACACAGGGTCTGTAAGGGGGGGGTACGTTGGAACCCGGGAGCGTGCGGGTCTCGGCCCTCCCCCCTGACCCCCCGCCCCCCCAGATCCTGGTGAACGGCAGCCCCTTCGAGGAATTCCTGCACCGGCTGCCGGCCGAGCTGGTGGCGGCCGTCACCGTGGACGGGGACCTGGAGCTGCACGCCGTCACCGTCCTGGGCGGGAGGGTGAGGGCGGCCGGGACCCCCCCCCCCCCCCCCGAACCCCCAAACCCCCCCCGCGTCCCTCCATCCCCACCCAGGGACCCCCCCCAAATCCTCACCTCTGCCCCCCTCTTTCCGCAGGGGATGTACCCCCCGCCCATGCAGGTGAGGCTGGGGGGGGGCTTTGGGTGGGGGGGGCTTGGGAGGCTTTTGGGGGGGTCCCCATCTCCCTGCAAAGGATCCAGGCACTGGGGGACCCCCCCACCCCCAAATCCTCACCGCTGACCCCCTCTCTCCGCAGGGGATGTGTCCCCCGCCCATGCAGGTGAGTGCTGGGGTGGGGGGTGTTTTGGGGGTGTTTTGGTGACCCTCCCTCACCCATTTTTCTGCTCTCCCCCCCAGGATGTGCCGCAGACCATTCCCTACCTGCAGACCAACCTGCCGGTGAGTGCCGGGGTGGGGGGGGGGGGGCACACCGGGACCCCCGCTCCAGGGTGTCCCCAAACCCCCCCACTAACCCCCCCCCGCCTTCTCCGCAGGTGATGATGCAGCCGCCCACCCTCCACCCGGTGAGTGGGGACGCACCCCGGTTCTGGGGGGGGGGACAGGGTGGCTATGGGGGTCTCCGGGGGGGTCCTGGGGGGGGGGGGGTCGTGTCCCCCCGCCAGCCCCCTCCCTGTCCCCCCGCAGCCCGTCCCCTTCGTGGCCACCATCCCGGGGGGGCTGATCCCCAAGAAAACCATCGTGGTGAAAGGCTTCATCCCCCCCGACGCCGAGAGGTATTTGGGGAGGGGGGCGGGAGGGGAGGGGAAGGGGTCCCCAGCGCACCCTGACCCCCTCCCTCCCAATGTCACCGCCCCCCCCCCCAAGGTTCCACATCAACCTGCGGGCGGGCGCGGGGGGGGACATCCTCCTGCACTTCAACCCGCGCCTGGGCGAGGGGGCGGTGGTGCGCAACAGCCTGGTGGGGGGCGCCTGGGGGGCCGAGGAGCGCGAGCTGCCCCACAACCCCCTCCAGCGCGGCTGCTACTTCGACGTGAGTGCGCGGGGGCGCGGCTTGCACGGGGCGGGGGTCGCGTCGCACGAGGACGGGCTTTGCACACGGGTGGGAGCTGCTCGGGGGAGGGGGGGGGGTCGCGTCGCACGAGGGTGGGCTTTGCACGAGGGGTTGGCGTTGCACGAGAGTGGGCTTTGCACGAGGGTGGGCTTTGCACGAGGGGTTGTGCCGCACGAGGGCGGGAGCTGCACGAGGGGTTGTGCCGCACGAGGGCGGGCGTTGCTTACCCGAGGGGTCGCGCTGCACGAGGGCGAGCCGCGCTCGCACAGGGGTGCCCCAGCCCCGCGCCCGCCGACCCCCCCCCCCCCCCGCTTCTCCCCCCGCCCCCCAGCTCTCCATCCGCTGTGGGAACCATCGCTTCAAGGTCTTCGCCCAGGGGCAGCCCCTCTGCGACTTCTCCCACCGCCTGCCCCCCGGCCCCCACGTCGACACGCTGGAGGTGGAGGGCGACGTCGTCCTCTCCTACGTCCACTTCTGAGCCCCACGGCCGGGCTCCTAGCGTGCCCCGTGGCCACCGGCCGGGACCCCCGGTGCCCCCGTCGCCGCGCGGCACCCGCTCCAATAAAGCCGTTCTCGCACGTGTGCCTCCTGTCGTTGCCCCACAGACCCCACCCCCCCCAGCCTGCACCCCCCCCGGGTGGGGTCCCTTCGCTCCCCGGGGCGCTGCTGTCCCCAAACTTGTCCCCCCCGCCGCCACCAGCCCCATGGTCCTGTTACCGAAATCCGGAATAAAACTCCTTAACAGCAATGAGAAGTTAAGAAGCAGGCACTTCTTTATTGCAGCGCTGGGCGCACGGGGGATCGCTCCACCTAGCGTGCGTGCCTGTCTCATCCAATAGCACAGTTAAATACACATTTGATATACATATTCAATAGATTTACGAGAAATGTCACGCATAAACATCAACTTTCCGAGAAATCATTATAATACATCTCCTCCCATTTGCGCATGCTCAGTAATTTGAGTCAGGGGTCTTCTGGTGGTATCGGTGGTCGTCAGGACACCCCCTCCTCAAATTTGTCGGTTGAACCCCTCCTTGAAATCTCCATATATAGTTCTGAGAACAAGGTCGCCTTGCCCTTAAATCTTCTGGCTTGAAAGCGACGGCTCAAGGCCCCAGCTGCGTAACTGGTGCCTAGTTCTACCACTATCCTGACTACCCCTGACATACCAAATTAATTAGGATAAGGATATTTCATATATGAAATTTAACCCTATAGTTCTATGGTTAGTAAGAATCACCCTACATCTACATTCCAAATTCACATTGATTCAGTATTTTCCTATTATCAATCATTGATATTGTTATTGATTACAAGTCCTCGATGCCCAGATTGAGATGGAAAGGGTGTGGGGTTTCCTAGCAGCGAGCTGGTATTCGTAACAGGTTTGCAACACTTTGGAGGTTTTGCAACAGTCCCGTCCCCTAAACCTGGTCCCCAGCGTTGTCCCGTGGTCCTGAGCCCCGCGGTTCTGTCCCCACCCCCCCCCCACCACCACGTTCCCGTCCCCCCATCCCCGTCCCGTTCCCATCTCCCTGTCCCATCCCGGCCCCATTCCCAGTCTCCCTGTCCCCAACCCCGCCCCACGTTCCCGTCCCTCCATCCCTGTCCCCATCCCGGCCCCGTTCCCGTCTCCCTGCCCCATCCCAGCCCCATTCCCGTCTCCCTGTCCCATACCGGCCCCATTCCCGTCTGAGACCCCCGGCGCTTACGGGCAGAGCTGGGACGCAGCAGCCGGTCGGGGCTTTTTTTTTTGCCCCGTTTCAGCCGTAATTTGAAAAAAAAACCCAACAAAAAAAAACCCAAAAAAACCCCAAACAAAAAACCCAGCACAAAAACGTTCCCCGGAGCTTTCCCGTTCCTAATGGCTTTTGAGGCAAATTCCTGGGGTTTCGGGGCCGGCAGAGCCACCCAGGAGGAGAGAGACGCAGCTCATCTTTGTATCCTTGTCCAGGGCTGTGAAGATTCCTCCCCAGTGAGCTCTCAGCACCGTCCCAGCCCAGGCTGCCTTTCCCCTCTCTCTGCACCAGCCCTCTCCCCTCGCTGCCTGCAGGCAGAGCCCTCAGCCCTGCTGCGCTTGGCAAAGGAGCTGCTCCTGGGCAGAGCTGTCTCTCTGCAGTGCTGCCCGCTTGCCATCAGCTCCCTCCATGCCAGGAGCCCAGCCCAGCTCAGCAGCAGAGGCCCAGCCCAAGGCGGCACTTTCTCTGTGGGTAATAAGGAGTGTGAAAAATCCATTTAATCCCTTCACTTCGTGCCCAATCCTGTACTATTCTGGCAGTGAAGTGGGAACCATTATCAGACTGTATTTCTTGTGGTTTTGGAAAAGTTCCAAACCATTGTCGCAATGCTCTCACAGTGCTTTCTCCCGTAGCCCTGTTAAAGGCTTCTGCTTGGACTAGTCCTGATATTATTTCCACTCCCACCAACACAAAATGTTTCCCTCCTGATTTCTTAAAGGGTCCAATATAATCTACCTGCCACGCATCCCACAAACCTTTACCCTCTCTTAGATGCAGGGGATCATCTTCTAAAGGGTGTCTTTCCAGTCGCCTATGACATTGCTCCCAGGCAGATATGCAAGTTTCGCATGTTGCTCTGGTGACAGGCCAGCCTCGAGCAAGGGCTTCACGATACAGGTCCTTAGCTCCTGTGTGTTTACGCTTTACATGCAACCATTCTAGCAGGCGTTCCCAATCGTCTGTGACTTGGTCCTTTTGTACAGGGGCTAGCCTTGCTAACTCGTCCGCTCTGTTATTCCATTTACCCGCTGAGCCCCCATCTGCCTGATGAGAAGCTACCCATCCCACGGCAAAGTTCCCCTGTTTAGCAATGTTTAAGATATCTTGCCATTTTTTCCTTTTGCCACACTGGGATTCTGTTAACCTCCCATTCATTTTGCTCCCAAAAAGGCAGCCATTCAGTACAACCCTTAAACACAGCGTAGGAATCAGTATAGATGTGCATGGGAGAAGTGCCTTGAGCTTCACGCTGGAAAACACTCCACACTGCAATTAACTCTCCTACTTGGGCGCTGCCCACTCCCTCTGTAATAATTTGTTCATCAGAGGAGGTATGGAGTGCTACTGCTCGATATTTCCATACTTTCCCTTCTCTTTTTGCGGAAGCATCGGTAAACTAGGCACTCACTGCTTGGTCGGGAGAGAAAAGAGGAGCCGCTTGGATGACAGAGGCAGGTTTGTCTTGGCTGCCATCCGAGCTTTCTGTTTCTTGTATAGCCAGGTGTTTTAAAGCTCCTTCAGTCACTGAGAAAATGTTACAGTAGTGTTCAATCTGGGCATACCATTTTTGTACTGAGGCTTTCTGAGCCACCCCGTCAGGGGGAGGGGTCCCACTGGTAACTGCCTTTATCACTTTAAACGGGCCTCTCAGTACAATTGGTTGTTGGCGTGCAATTTTCTCTACTTCTATGAGAGCCAGGCTAACCACAAACAACCCTTTCTCCCAAGCACTGTATCTCCTCTCGGCATCTTTAAAGCTGCGAGAATAAAATCCCACAGGCCAAGTTGGACCCTCAGGGCCCCGTTGCCATATATGTACTGATAATCCTGATATGGCAAATCCCCATTCCACCTGAAAAGGGTCTGTAGGGTGGATAGGACTGAGAGCCTGGTGAGCCGTTGCTTCAAAAATTAACAATTGCACAGCTTCTTCCTGAGATGGGGTCCATTCCCATTTGACCCCTTTCCTCAGCAAATCATAAAGAGGTCTAGCAATAATGGAGAAGTCCGGAATATGTTTTCTCCAGAACACCAATAGTCCTAAAGTATGTTGTAAATCCTTTTTTGACTCAGGCATTTTAATCTGACCTAAAGAAGTGAGGGTGTCCGGTGGGATACATGTCATTCCCCCTTTCCACCAAATTCCCAAAAACTTTACTTCTTGTGATGGCTTTTGGACCTTTTCGGGGGGAATTTGCAAACCCAGATTCTCCAAGTGAGAAATTATATTCTGGTGGGTTGTTTCCACCTCCTTTATTTCTTCCCCCCCCCCCCCCCCCCAAGGATGTCATAAATATATTGGTAAACATCTACAGCTTCAGGTTTTGGTATTTTTTCCAATTCTTGGGCTAAAGCATGATGAGCCAATGTAGGAGAGTGCTTATACCCCTGGGGCAGCTGGGTGAAAGTATATTGTTGCCCTTCCCACGTAAAGGCAAAACGGTCTCTGTCCTCTGGTTGCAAAGGTACCATAAAGAACATGTCTTTAACATCTATAGTTGCCATAATTGGGTGAGCTTTCTCCTGAATTATTGTTACCAATTCCGCCAAATTGGGCACTGCGGCAGTCAAAGGTTCGGTGTTGGCGTTCAGTCTCCTAAAATCCACTGTGAGTCGCCACTTTCCATTTGGTTTTCGCAGTGGCCACACCGGAGAGTTAAAAGGAGAATGTGTATTTATCACAACCCCTTGCTCCCAAAGTTCCTGCATAACAGGTCTGATACCTTCTTTTGCTCCCAGGGGAAGGGAATATTGTTTGACATTAGTTGCTTTGCTAAACGGCAGAGAGGGTGCAGTTTGGAGTAACCTAATATTTAATTGTGGGGTCCCAAAAGTCCACCACAAGCCTTCTGGGTCTTTCCAACCTTTCCCTTTAAGGACATCCATTCCTAATAAATTAGTAGGAATATTCCCGATCACCATTGTAACAGTGACCGTGTTTTCCTCTCCCGGCAACGTTAGCTTTACCTGAGCAACACTCATGGCTTCTGTTGACCCTAAAGCATTCAGGACACAAAAACGTCTTCTCGAGGGAGAGACACCACACCTTTGTGCATCTTCTTTAGTCAAAGCGGAGACTTGGGCACCGGTATCAATCAAAAAGGTCACCAGTCCACGTTTTGGACCCACAATAGCCGTAATTAGCAAATCTCCCCTGCTAGTCTTGGTGAGCTGTCGGATATAAATCCATCCTCCATTCCCTCGCTCACCAATGGGGAATGGAGGTTCTAGTTTTCCTGCATCTGGGGAAAAACCTCACTGTTTCTGTTGCCTGTGTCTTCCAAAGGTGGGGCTGTGGGTGTGATGGGTGAGATTTCTTTCCCTTTGGGTGGGTATTGTTTCGGGTTACACCATTTTGATACCACCTTGCTCAGCTTTCCAATGGGTAAACCATCCATTACATCTCTTGGAACACCCTTTTTAATTCCCAAAAGCCACCACTGTTGTCAGGTCATGGGCTGTGCTCCCCCCGCTGTTTTAAAACGAGGGCTAGGTTGACTGATGTGGGGGGGTGAGTCCCTGATGTCTATCTGACGGATTCCTTTTGGTCTGTCCTCTGGGAGTTTTACTGGACCATATTTTCTCCCATAATTTATCAGCTCCTGTGCTACCTCCCCCCAAGTCCACACCTTTGCTTTATCACCTGATGAGGGTCGAGATGGGCTGAGATCGGAGGGAGACACATTCATAGGGCTATTGGTTGCATTTCCATGGCCTCTCATAAAGCCCTCCAATCTTTCTAAGGGACTGAGTGTACCAATGGTCTTTCGAAGTTGAATCCCCAAAGGTTTAAGTGACTCTGGAAGTCTCCTTATCAAGGGAGTCATGCTCTCAGGGTCCACCGGCAACATCATTGGAGATTCACATCTAGGAGTTAACTTTCTTTCTTTCATCATTTGCAAACAAGCAGCTTTTTGGACGCTTTCCACCAGCTGATCAACTGTGCCAGTGATTGCAAGAGGATCCCCTCTCTCCAAAGGGTTTAACCCCCCAGCCCAATAAGCAGCTCGCTGAGTTAAGGACCATGGGGCACGATTATCTCCTGTGGTCAAAAAGACTCCAGGACCCCAATATCCCTCAGCCTCCTTTTCACTCAGCTGGATTTGATCTCCCCCGGTTAGAGATACACGCCACACATACTCCGTCTCAGATTCTTTGGCAAGATGCCCGTACTCCCGCTTCAGTTTGGCAAGCTCAGTAGCGGTATACGGCGACTCCTTAGTTGTTATCTGTGGGTTGCTATCCTCATCATTCAAATAAAAAGAATTCTGTTTTAACCAAAGGTCTTACCCGAGGGTGGTCACCAGAGCCCTCTGCTGCTGCTGCCAGACTGGCACCCAGAACACCACAAACTATGGCTTTGCCTCTGCCAGATATTACCCTCGCCCCCTTCTACAAGGAAGTCATTCGATCTACTACGCTCTGCAAATTTGTCCAATTATCCCGAGCCCAATCTTGCCCAGGTGTGGACGGCCGGGCACCGTGCTGTGCCACGAACTCATAAAGCAAGTCTCGATTTCTCACTAACAAAGAGACACACGACACGCACGTCAGCCTCTTCACTGTCCTACACAGCTAGCACGCTGGCAGTTACCGTCAACTTGGAAGCAGCCGCGCAGAAGGCAGTCGCCCTCCAGCCGGCGAACAGCGCATCATCGCGGCTACACGCGAGCTGGCCGCACTCGGAGCTTTCGCGGCTCTTCTCTCGCTCTTTCCCGCAGAGCTCCGGCGATGCACAACTCGAACCGCGAAAGCCGCAATGAGCTTTGTGCAAGCTGCGCAGAAGAAACAAGGCACTAAACCGGCAAATGTCCAGCTAATCTCCAACGTGAAAAGGGTCAGCAAGGAAAGCTCTTGCTAACAGCCCAGAAGCATTGCGACGCTTCTCTGGATGATTTGCCCACCAACACTTCACATCAGCTAAAGCCGGCTGCCCGGAGGAAAAGAGGCTAGGAAAGATCGTAGCAGGCACGGTTGTTGCCGCACGAGAAGTGCCTGCTCCGGAGGCTTCTTGCGAGCAGCGCTAAAAGCACGCGAACATCGCGTTTCTGTGCTTTCCTGAACAGCTTGCGCTGGGACAGTTACAGCCGTGTTTTGCAAGCTGTCCGGGGTTCTGAGGCACTAAAAGTGCGGATGTGTGGCGACTGTGCAAGATGAGAGCCGGCTGCTCTGAAAGCCCTTCCTGCTCTTCACGTACGCTTTCTAGCAGCTCTACGGACACACACACGTCAGCCTCTTCACTGTCCTACACAGCTAGCACGCTGGCAGTTACCGTCAACTTGGAAGCAGCCGCGCAGAAAGAAGTCAGACAATTACTCCAACACCGGAAGTGCCTGCTCTAAAAGTTCTTGCTGCTCCTCACCGACTCTTCCCACCACATCTACAGGCTCAGAAACATTGAGTCTCTGGGCTTTCCTCCACCACCAGGACTCTGACACTTACCATCTCCTAGAGCTGCTTCACAGTGATAAATAAATCTTAAAAATCACGAACTCAGACGATTGCTTTAACACCAAAAGTGCCACCTCTGAAAGTTTACTGGTGTACATGGTGGCAAAAGTCAGAGTCCTGATTGTCTAGGAAAGAACGGAGCCCCAGTGTTGCTGGGCTTGTAGATGCGGTGGCAAGAGCCACTGAGGGGTTTTCAGAGCTGGCACTTCTGGTGTGGGATCTATCATCCAACATTCATGATATATAAGAGTGTTTTCACTGGGCGGCCATAAGTACACCGTGGTAAACGTTGGAGTGCTGGTGTTCTAGGAAATCTCGCAGTCCCAATATTTGTGAGCCTCTAGATGCGGTGGCAAGAGCCGGGCAGGAGAAGCAAGAGCTTTCAGAAATGTCACTTCTGGTGTGGGAGCAGTCTTCTGACGTTTGTGATTTTTAAGATTTTTTTCAAAAGGGACTGCTGAGTTGAGGTGATGGTAGACGTCGGAGTCCTGGTGTCCCAGGAAATGCCGGATCCCCAATGTTTGTGAGCCTGTAGATGTGGTGCCTAGAGCTGGTGAGAAGCAGCAAGACATTCCAGAGCTGACACTTCTGGTGTGGGAGCAGCTGTCTGACATTCACCATTTTTAAGCTGTGGTTTAACACTAGGCGGACAGCTCGAGCTGGTGTTAAACGTCGGAGTCCTGGTGGTCTAGGAGATCCCGGAGCCCCAATGTTTCCTGGCCTGTAGATTTTTTTTACGCCTGTAGATCTTTACCACCCTGTCCTGGTGGTCTAGGAAAGCCCGGAGCCCCAGAGTTTGGAGCCTGTATGTGTGGTAGCAAGAGCCGGTGAGGAGCAGCAAGGGTATTCAGAGCTGGTCACCATGTAACAAAAGGTTCAGGATTTTTAAGATTTTTTCCCACTGAGCAGTAGGGACTGTTTCTCACTCCTTACAAATGAGTCCTTCGTCAGGAAAAGAAAAAAAAAACAGACTTCCTCTTCCATTAATTGTTTCTCTAAGCTATATGGGTACGTGACTATGTTTTATAACTGTATTCTTGTCCTGTTTCTGGCTAGGATAGAGTTAATATTTACCTGAGCTGGGTGGAGTACTGAAGCTGGTAGCCCCTATGGCTGGGATAGTTAACTAATTAGCTAACTGCTGGGGCTCAGTATGTAAGTGAGGAGGGTGGTGAAAGGAGCCTCCTGCTACGTGGAAGAAACTAGGTGTGGAGATTTGTTGTAAGCCATTATACTATATTTGTATTGCATCACTGTTTTGTTTTCTTCTGTCATTACTGTTAAATTTACTTTTTGTTCAATCTCAACCCACGGGTTTGGTTTTTTTCCTGGTTTTCTTTTGTTTACCAAATCTCCCCCTGTTCTCTTGGAGGGTGGGGGGGGGAGTGAGAGAGAGACTGCGTAGTCTGGTCCCGATCGGGGCTGAACTACAACAATTCTTTAAGAGCATACATATATAGTTGTGATTAACTTATTGTCCCCTATATCAATCCCCCCTTTTTATCACACTAAGTAAATTCCTTTACTTAAACAGTTTCCCTGAATGATATGAAGCATCATACATGGTTTTGTTAGTGGGGGGGGGCTAAGGTGGTAGCTTCTGTAGGAAACTGCTAGAAGTCGCTCCCCTTTGTTCAGTGGACTCGGCCGGGCCTAGAGCGGACCCGCTGCTGGCCAAGGCCAAGCCAATTGGTAGCAGAATGTCCCATGATAATGCCTCTGTGATAACGTATTCAAATAGGGGAAAACAGAAAAAAAAAAAAAAGGGAGAGATGTGAAGCAGCTGAGCGGGGGGCAGAGGCACAGAGGGGGAGGCGCAGGCCTTATGGGCCTTGCAGGCCTCACCCTCTGGCCTCTCGCCAAGCGGCTGACTGGGCCCGAATTGGTCCGGCCCGGCTGCAGGAAGTGGAGAGGAGAGGAGAAGTGAATAAGATGTAAAAAGGATCCTGAGAGACATCTACCAGCCTGTTGTGAGGAACGGCTGCAGATGCCCAGGTCAGTTCAGAAGGAGGGGGAGGAGTAATGCGGCTCCTGGCCAAGATTCCCCTGCAGCCTGTGGTGACGACGATGGTGGAGCAGGTTGTCCCCCTGCAGCCCATGGAGGTCCACGGAGGGGCAGAGATCCACTTGGAGCCCGTGAAGGATCCCGTACTGGGGGAGGTGGATGCCTGAAGGCAGCTGTGGCCCATAGAGGGCCCGCTGGGACAGCTGTTCTGGAGAGACTGCACCCCGTGGAAGAGATGACCCATGCCGGAGCAGTTTCAGGAAGGACTGTGGCGTACGGGTGGGACCCCACAACAGAGCAGGGGAGGAATGTGAGGAGTTCTTCCCCCAACCATGAAGCAGCAGCGTAAAACAACGCGTGATGAACTGACCGCAATCCCCATTCCCTCTTCCCCCTCCTGTGCCACTCGGGGGGGGGGAAGGTAGTAGAGATAATGTTAAGCTTGGGAAGAGGGAGGGGTGGAGGGAGGTTATCTTGTTCTCTGTCTCATTATCTTGCTGTTTGTAGTAATAAATGAATAGTTTTCCCCAAGAGGAGTCTGTTTTGCCCGTGATGGTAACTTTAAGGATTTCTCCCTGTCCTTATCTCAAACCTCGAGCCGTTTTTCCTTACGTTATCTCCCCCTGTTCTCTCGGAGGGTGGGAGGAGTGAGAGAGAGACTGCGTAGTCTGGTCCTGATCGGGGCTGAACTACGACAGTGTTACTTTCTTAAACATTCTCCAAACCCATAGGTACAGCACAATAGTTAATATTAATAAAACTCCTAAGCTAATCAATAAGATCACAACGGGGCGCACCATAGTATTAAGGATCCCTGTTGCCTCTGTCCCAGCCCCACTCATGCCCTGAGTACATTTCCGTTTTGTGCATAACCACAGTGGCCAAGTTTAAGCCCGACCGTTTAAAAGGTGGTCCCATGCTTCCTGTAAACCCAAGGGAGGCGTGAGACCACGGCCATTTGGTGTCCTTTTGATTACAAGTTAGTGGTAAGATGCAGGAAAATATTGTAAGCCCAATCACAATTCCAATTAAACAATTGGTCATTTTAGGATTTAGTTGGTCTAGTGGATTAGTACAGCTACTTCTGTAGATAATGTACTGCCTTTGGTGACCTGCTAAAATGGGTTTTATATTTCCTATAATAAAATGACAAATAAGATATAAACTGCACCGTTGACAGATTTGGGCGAGATTAGTTACTGGCCGGTCCCGGTTTCTTTGTCCGGTATCGTTTGCTGTGGTGTCCCTCCGGTTCACTACTGCACTGTTCCCGCCCTTATCCGTTCGAACGAGTTTAAGTCTCAAGTCTTCGTTGTTGTCTGGAGTTACTTTCCACAAGGTTGCAGAGGCTCTCTTGATCCGAGTATGGTGTATCCAGGAGTTCTGTCCCTTTACCTTAATTGCCGTGTAGGTGGTGAGGAGGACTTGAAAAGGTCCGGCTCACTGTGGTTCCAGAGTTTTTTCTGTAAGAGATTTAACATATACATAGTCCCCTGGTTGTATATCGTGAACAGGCCCATCCAGACCCCTACGACGTGTTCCCATTGCATGTTTTTCAATTCTTTTTAATTGTTTGTTTAGTGCCACCATATAGGAGGTCATTATTTCTTCACCAATTTGTGAAGACGTTCCCTTTTGTACCCCATAGGGTCGTCCATATAGAATTTCGAATGGACTAAGCCCTTCTCTTGCTCTTGGTCTGGTTCGTATTCGTATAAGAGCTAATGGTAAAGTTAGATTAGTTTCCTGACCCAACTTGACAATCTGTTGTTTGATTGGGTGATTCATTTTCTCCACCTGGCCACTTGATTGTGGTCGGTAAGAGGTATGTAATTGCCACTCTATCCCTAGATGGTGGCTAATTGCTTGTACTATTCTGGACACAAAATGTGGTCCTCTATCCGATGACATTACTGCTGCGACTCCAAACCTAGGTACTATTTCCTGGAGCAGTATTTTGGTTACTTCCCAGGCTTTAGCAGTTCCGCACGGGAAAGCTTCTGGCCAGCCTGAAAAGGTATCCGTAAGTACTAATAAGTATCGATACCCCCCTTTTCTAGGGAGTTCTGAGAAATCAATCTGCCAACGTTGTCCCGGACCATTCCCCTTTCCGATTTTTTCAAGTTTCGGCTCTTTTACAACTTTAGGATTAGTCTGGAGACAAAGATCACATTGTTGAGTTACTTGTCTAACGGTAGTGGCTAAGTTTCGCGCTATTATGTTCCTGATGAGATCTTTATATAGGGCTTCTGCCCCCCCCTCCCCCCAGTGTCTTTTTCTATGTTCTTCTCGGACTACTGACCATATCATGTAGGAGGGAATTACTACCCTCCCGTGTGAGGGGTAGTAATTGGCCCACCCTTCCTCATTATATGACCCCTTTAGATCATTAATAAGTTTGCCGACTTCCTTTGTGTATTCTGGTTTACCTTCTAGAAATACCTGTCCATCAGGTATTAGCGCACCCTCTACCTTGATTGTTTCTCTAGCTGCTTGTTTTGCTTCCCTATCTGCCAGCTCATTTCCTCTTTCCAATTCTGTGCTCACTTTCTGGTGTGCTTTAATATGCATAATTGCCACCTTTTTGGGAAGCTGGACTGCATTCAGGATTTTCAAAATCCCTTCTGCGTGTTTGATGGTTTTTCCATGAGAATTTAACAGTCCTCTTGCCTTCCATATTGCTCCATGGGCATGTACCACCCCAAAGGCATATTTAGGGTCAGTCCAAATGTTTACAGTCCTTCCCTGGGCTCTCTCCAGGGCTCAGGTAAGGGCTATGATCTCGGCCTTTTGGGTTGAGACATCGGCTGATAGTGGCCTGGACTCTATCACCTTTTCAAAAGTGGTAACAGCATATCCGGAATGTCGCCTTCCATTTAACATATAGCTGCTTCCATCGGTGAACCAATGTTCGGCTCCATCGACAGGGACATCTTTAAGATCCGTTCGACTAGAATACATGGTTTCAATTGTTTCCAAGCAGTCATGACTCACCGGCTCCCCGATGTTCCCATCAAGGAATGAGGCCGGATTGATGATGTTTGTGGTCACGATTTCAACATCATCCTGTTCAACCATTATAGCTTGATATTTCAGGAACCTTTGTGGGGAAAGCCAATGCCCTCCTTTTGCTTCAAGGACCGCAGATACAGTCTGGGAAACTAGGACAGTCATTTTCTGGCCTAGAGTGAACTTTCAGGCTTCTTGAATGTTTAGAATGACAGCTGCTACTGCTCTCAGACAGCTGGGCCACTGTCGTAGTTCAGCCCCGATCGGGACCAGACTACACAGTCTCTCTCTCGCTCCCCCCACCCTCCGAGAGAATAGGAGGAGATGATATAAGAAAAACGGCTCGAGGTTTGAGATAAGGACGGGAAGAAATTTGTAAAGTTACCGTTACAGGCAAAACAGACTCGACTTGGGGAAAAACACTCATTTATTTCTAAAACTAGCAGGAGAATGAGACAGGGAACAAGATAACCTCCCCCCACCCCTCCCTCTTCCCGGGCTTAACATTATCTCTACTACCTTCCCCTCCCGAGCGGCATGGAGGGGGGAGTCGGGGGCGGGGGGGGGGAATGGGGGTCGCTGTCAGTTCATCACGCGTTGTTTTACGCCTCTGTGTCATCGTCGGGGGAAGAACTCCTTGCATTCCTCCTCTGCTCCAGCGTGGGGTCCCTCCCACGTCCACAGTCCTCCGTGAAACTGCTCCGGCGTGGGTCATCTCTTCCACGGGGTGCAGTCCTGCGAGCGACGGAGGAACGTACGACAAAAGACTCAATATGAGTAATAAGCGTAGTTCGATTTATTAGTCCCGGGTGCACATATTTATATTGCTAAGATAAAATATGCCTACTAGTCATTGCGTGATTGGCTTAAGCTCTAATAGTTACATTTGCATATCCTTCCTACTTGCAGTTAGCTAATCTGGAAAGTCCCGTTAACCTGAAAGTCCCGTACTTTTCATGTTTTCACTTTCTCAGAGTTGTTTACGATCTTCTTCAAGGTTGCTTCGTTTACTTTCTCACAGGAAGCTTCATTACTTTCTCACAGGCGGCCTCATTATTTTCTCACAGGTGGCTTCAGTACTTTCTTACAGGCGGCTTCATTACTTTCTCACAAGCGGCTTCAGTGATGTCCTTGAGGCCTGCTGCTCACAAACATAACAATTCCATTCGGTCTGGATTGTTCACTAAGTGTCCCTGATACTCCAGGTATCCAACAAATCCCCCTTTTTGTTTTGAACAATCCAGACCCACTTATGCGCTAATAACAAAAAATCAATGGCTGCTAGATTCTGCAAAAATATCATGACGCATACTATCCATGTCTTCTAATAATCCTGATAACATGCTAGAGGTTAAATTCATTTGCTTTTGTGCCCAACAAGCTAATTTATTTAAGTTAGCTAAAGCTTTTGCAGTTGCTGCCCAAGGAACAAATAAAGATAATGCTATCCGCTCAGCTGTACCCAACAGGGTTAAATTGCCGTCACAATGGGGAGTCAATACTTTTAGCGATCTTCTTGCTCGAGTGTGATTCCGCAATGTTCTCATAGGTGGAGCAAACATTATCAATTTTCCAAAATAACATGGTCCTCCTATGGCTCTTTTTGGTACTCCTGACCTTATTTTACTACAATATCAACTAGGTTCATGTAGGCCTCTACTGAATCTCCCTTTTCTTCTTTTTTTTTTTTTTTTTATGAGCCAGATTGTCTGTATTGAGTTGTTAATCATTTTTTGCAAGCATGGTATGTTATGCCTAGTATGATGCCTAGTATCATAATTCCGATTTTAACCAAGGACAGCAACCACCCAGTTATGCCACACACAAGCTTAGTTAATAAAATTACTGATCACATGTTTATGCATATTCATGATTACAAAGCAAAGCTAAGTTTCAGTACCTTCTAGTAATTTTCTACTATAACATTTTTCTACTATTGTGGATATAACAACTCCAGTAACTTTCTTATCTACAAGAGCAATGACTAGTTTTCTGCAGGCCTCTGTTGAAACAAGCCATAAATTCTGCTAACAATGTTTTGTATCTTAAAGCTTCCCTTCTCATTCCATGGCTTTCTTCCTGAGAGCATGATTGCATTCCTCCCCCAAGGTCGGTGTGCTTTCACTGATACCATACTGGCTCAGCGAAATACCACATCTCCCCCTTCTTTGTTTAGGAGAAGAGGCTTGTTTCAACGCTTTATCTATTAAAGTTTGCACACATTTTAAGACACAGAATTATAGATCAAAATACATATATAAAAGGAATGAATAAGCATCCTACAGCTATTAGTAACAAGCTTTTATCAAGTCACCAAAAGATGTCTGAATATATCAAAACCATCACTTTGTTGCTGGTTTTGTACTCCTTTTTGCAAGTTTTGAATACTTTTGTGAATAGATTCCGAATGATCAGACAGATTCATGCAGCAAAGCCCATCAAAATCCTGACAACCATGATTTTGTGCTAATAATAAAAAAAATCTATTGCTGATCTATTCTGTTACTAACCCAACTATGCCAAAGACACCGCTGAGCAAGAGGATGTTTATCAGCCGGGTCAGAGCAGAGAAGGGAGGCAGGCGCAGCACCTTCAGGGCGTCCCCTGTTGTAAATAAAGTGTGCTCTGGGTCTGTCCTCTCCCCTTCGCTCCGAGCCACCTCTGTTTATACCCTCAGCAGATTCAGTGAAAGAGTACTGACTAGACGTTGCTGCATGCGTGGCCAGCGCATGCAACAAGGCCCGTCAAATATGTGCTCTGCAGGCTAACAGCGGTTCTGTTTTGTAAAGTAGCATAGTATATAGAATCTACATCAGTTAACAGCGTTGATAGTGCCGATACAGTTGTATTTATTTGCTTAGCAAGCCAACAGTCCAATTTATTTAGCATAGTTAATGCCTAGGCACTTGCCACACCAGGTGTAAAGACTGAAGCAGCAATAATTTTACTTAGTTTCCAAAACTCTGTATTATCTTGGCAACCAGATTCAATGCTATGTATGCTTCGTTTAGGTCTTTTATGCTGTCTGGATTTTGATATGTGCTCGCATGATTACGTCATGCTGTGTCGTTGCAATGTATAGATCTTAAAGCATTTACAATCATTACCCCTCTAGAAACATTAGCTCTTGAATAGTTAAAAAAAAATAGAAGTCCATCTTTACTGATCCCAAAAAGTTCCATCTTTTGTAGTTTTAGCACTCAGCACTTGTGGTTGCTGCTGTTTTACACAGAGTTGCCGTCCTACCGGTATCTGGCAGGTCAACCAAACATGTTCTGAAATACCCGCAGATGATACAGACAGGGATCCACTTGTTTACTGCTCCTGTAAAGACATAAGCGTATCCCTTCCCCCATGTTATAAGAGGGAACGGTCCTTCCACTTATACAAAGCTCGACTCAGACAGGAGTATCTGTTAACCATGTCAGGGGCGGGGGGGTGGGGGCGCCTGGCGGCGGCTGTGGCCCAGACATATAAGAGGAAAGAAAACTAAAACCTGAGGTTTAAGACAAGAATAGGGAGGGATCCTTAAAGCCACCGCTACAGGCAAAACAGACCATCACTAAAACCAAAGCAGGATAAGGAAAAAGGGAGCAAGACAACCTCCCCCCACCCCTCCCTCTTCCCAGGCTTAACACCATCTCCACCTCCCTCCCCTGCCCCCTTAGCGGGACAGGGATGGGGGGCGGGGGGGGGGAAAGAGGGAATGGGGGTTACAGACAGTTAATCACGCGCCGCTTTATTGATATCAACGGTTTAACGGCTGCACCTACAGCAGCAGCCATGACTGTAGCCTTTTCTTGTTCTAACATTCGCTCAGCAGCTTCCAGCAGTTGCCCTGTACTAGATCCTTTTGGCAGCACACTGAGGGCTCTCTTAGTTTTTTGGGTTTGTTTTTTGTTTTTTTTTTTTTTTTTTATTAGCATTATTAAAGGCAAGCATATCTAAGAACTTTGCTTTCATGTCATCATCCAGATCAGGGTGAGCCATAATTGCAGTGTGCAACCGATCAATAAATTTCCCATATGGTTCTGTGGGACCTTGTCTTCTTGATGTAAAGGCAGGTCCAGACTTTTCATCGTGCACCCTAGCAAGCGCTCTATAAGCCAAATCTTGGCCCAGTTGTAACACTTTGGTAGCAAATTGCGCTTGCCAATCAGATCGTGTGTAGTGTCCCGCTCCCATCAGCATTTGAGTTTGCACCCCGAATAATGGATCACCCTGTTGTCGAGGCGTTGCAGCTGCCCTATCACAAGCAGCCTGCCAGTACTGAAAGAACTGCAGCTGCTGCGACCTGGACAATCATTCTAATATCATAAGGAGCTAACAACTGTGATGAAAAAATATGCTGCAACACAGATTGAGCATATGATGATTTTAGCCCATACTGAGTAACTGCACTTTTAGCTTCCTTCAATATTTTCCAGTCTAATGCTTTCCACACACTTTTCCCAGTATTATCAGTCACAACTGGAAATGCCATAGGAAAAGGCTCTCCTTCTATCAAAGCATCTCGAATCACCTCTTTCCACTGCACTATCGGATTCAAAACCCCGGCCCCTCCCGCCGGCGTCCCTTGCAAAGGTGCAAAAAGACTGATCTCACCCGATGCTCCGTTCGGAATGAATAGGTTGGATGCTGACAGGTCTCGATGTGGCACAGGCGAAGGAGTTGACAAGTTTCCCAGTGACACTTCTAGGCGAATCTCTAGGGCTTCCAGTCTTTTTAGCGTCTCTTCCAGCTGTGCGTCCTTGGAGCCAGATGAATGTTCATCCCCCTCCTCCTCACGCCGTGGTGGCAGGGAAGAAGGTGGTAACGGGGGATAAACCAGAGCTGTTGGTGCCGGCGAAAAGGCTCGTGACTCTGAGTCTGCACTGGCGCAGCGTGGCGGGGTGCCTGGCGGTGGTACGTCTGATGGTGGTGAAAAGCCTTTGGCAGTTTTTCCCTCTGGTGCCCGCATATCTATAGTTATAGGGGCTGTGGCTGCAGTTCCTGGAGTCCTTGCTGGGGCTCGAACCCCCCCACCCTCAGCACGAGCCGGGGCGGCGGCAGGGCTCGTTAAACCCGAGAACAGCATGCTGGTAGTGGAGGTGGACCCGTCGGCTGGAGTTAAGGCCGCAAAAGCAGATGCAGCAACTGAACGCTCGGCTTTCATGCTTATCAATGTTTCGTTAATTAGCTTCCACACGGTGGAGATCCCTTACTTATTTCATCCCACAGCTTTTTTCCTATCTTTTCCTGTGTCGGGAGTTCAAAAGGATCATCAACTGTGGGGATTAATTCCCTTTTCTTTGCCCACTGCAGCAAAGCTTCTAGGACGGCCGAGTCATAACTCAGTCCTCTCATAGAGAGCATAATAATTCTAGGGCTACCTCCTTTTCCATTATTGCCGGCAGTTTCACAATTGGTGCTCCCTGATTAAGGCACCCCTTTTACTCCCTGATTAAGTACTCACTATTGGTGCTCCCTGATTAAGGCACCCCTTTTTTGCAGCTTGTCCTGTAGCCCTGGCAGACGGCGAACCCCTGTTTCAACGGTTCAGGCTCCGGATCGTCGCATCTGAAGGACAAATGCGTAGTCGATCTTGCCCCCCGGTCGCTGCTCCCGGTGCTTCTCTGCCTCCGCCACTCCGATAGCAGTGTCTTCTAGTAGTCCCTGTTCGGGCGCCATTTGCGAGCGACGGAGGAACGTACGACAAAAGACTCAATATGAGTAATAAGCGTAGTTCGATTTATTAGTCCCGGGTGCACATATTTCTATTGCTAAGATAAAATATGCCTACTAGTCATTGCGTGATTGGCTTAAGCTCTAATAGTTACATTTGCATATCCTTGCTACTTGCAGTTAGCTAATCTGGAAAGTCCCGTTAACCTGAAAGTCCCGTACTTTTCATGTTTTCACTTTCTCAGAGTTGTTTACGATCTTCTTCAAGGTTGCTTCGTTTACTTTCTCACAGGAAGCTTCATTACTTTCTCACAGGCGGCCTCATTATTTTCTCACAGGTGGCTTCAGTACTTTCTTACAGGCGGCTTCATTACTTTCTCACAAGCGGCTTCAGTGATGTCCTTGAGGCCTGCTGCTCACAAACATAACAATTCCATTCGGTCTGGATTGTTCACTAAGTGTCCCTGATACTCCAGGTATCCAACACAGTCCCTCTAGAACAGCTGTCCCAGCGGGCCCTCCACGGGGCACAGCCTCCTTCAGGCCTCCACCTGCTCCGGCGTGGGGTCCTCCACGGGCTGCAGGTGGATCTCTGGCCCTCCGTGGACCTCCATGGGCTGCAGGGGGACAACCTGCTCCACCATGGTCGTCACCACAGGCTGCAGGGGAATCTTGGCCAGGAGCCGCATTACTCCTCCCCCTCCTCCTTCACTGACCTTGGCGTCTGCAGCCGTTCCTCACAACAGGCTGGCAGACGCCTCTCAGGATCCTTTTTACATCTTATTCACTTCTCCTCTCCTCTCCACTTCTTGCAGCCAGGCCGGGCCGAGTTGGGCCCAGTCGGCTGCCCGGCGGGAGGCCAGAGGGTGAGGCCTGCAAGGCCCACGAGGCTCGCGCTTCCCCCTCTCTGCCCCCCGCTCAGCTGCTTCACATCTCTCCCTTTTTTTTTTTTTTTCTGTTTTCCCCTATTTAAATACGTTATCGCAGAGGCGTTATCACGGGACATTCTGCTACCACTCGGCTCGGCCTTGGCCAGCAGTGGGTCCGCTCTAGGCCCGGCCAAGTCCACTGAACAAAGGGGAGCGACTTCTAGCAGTTTCCTACAGAAGCTGCCACCTTAGCACCCCCCCACTAACAAAACCAGAACAGCCACCCTTTCGCAGCGGCATCCAGCTGTTTGGAGAAGTATGCTACCGCCCGTCTGTATGGTCCCAAATCTTGTGCCAATATTCCTAGTGCCATTCCTTGTTTTTCGTGGGAAAATAGAAAAAATGGCTTACTCACATCAGGAAGTCCCAATGCTGATGCCGACATCAGGGCTTTCTTCAGCTGCTGGAAGGCTCGATCTGACTCAGCATCCCACTGGAGATCCTTTTGGTTAGCTGCTATCAGGGAATAGAGTGGCTTAACAGGCAGACCATAATCACATATCCAAAGTTGGCACCACCCGTCATTCCTAAGAATGTCCGTAGTTCCTTTATAGTTTGTGGTCGGGGGCTTTGGCATATGGCCTCTTTCCGGGCTTGTCCTAGGATCCGTTGTCCGGCACTGATCTCGTACCCCAGGTACGTGACCTGGGGTTGTAACAACGCCTGTGCCTTTTTCTTAGAAACCCGATATCCCTGTAGTCCCAGGAAATTTAACAGACTCACGGGCCAAATGACACAGGATTCTTTGGTTCTGGTTGCAATAAGAAGGTCGTCTACATATTGTAACACCTTCCCTTCTTCTGATGGTGGTTCCCATGATTCCAAGTCCTTTGCTAGCTGATTCCCCAAAATTGTGGGGCTATTTTTAAAACCCTGCGGCAACACCGTCCATGTGAGCCGGGTCTTTCGACCACTTTTGGGATTTTCCCATTCAAAAGCAAAAATTTTCTGGCTGGCTTCATGGAGAGGGAGGCAAAAGAAAGCATCTTTTAAATCTAGGACCGTAAACCAAGCTAAACCAGGTTTTAGCATGGTTAATAGGGTATAGGGGTTAGCTACCACAGGTCCTCTGTTATTTTGTTGATGGCTCTTAAGTCTTGAACTATCCTATAGGACCCATCAGGTTTCTTAACTGGAAGTACAGGTGTATTGAATTCTGACTCACATTCTTTTAGTAGTCTTAGTTCTATGAACCGCTCTATGACAGGACAAATTCCTTCCCTAGCTTCCCTTTTCAGTGGGCAAAATGTGGGATTTTGGTGTGAAATGGGGGGATTTGGGGCAAAATGTGGGAATTTTGGTGTGAAATGGGGGAATTTGGGGCAAAATGTGGGATTTTGGTGTGAAATGGGGGAATTTGGGGCAAAATGTGGGATTTTGGTGTGAAATGGGGGGATTTGGGGCAAAATGTGGGAATTTTGGTGTGAAATGGGGGAATTTGGGGCAAGAATGGGGGATTTTGGTGTGAAATGGGGGAATTTGGGGCAAAATGTGGGATTTTGGTGAAAAATGGGGGAATTTGGGGCAAAAAAGCAGGATTTGGGGCAAAAATGCAGGAATTTGGGCGAAAAATGGGGGATTTTGGGGGCAAAATGTGGGCTTTTGGTGTGAAATGTGGGAGTTTTGGGCAAAAATGCGGCATTTGGGGGCGAAACGGGGGAATTTGGGGGGAAATCGCGGGATTTTGGGGCAACAATGTGGGATTTTGGTGCGAAATGGGGGAATTTGGGGCAAAAATGTGGGATTTTGGGGGCAAAATGGGGGAATTTGGGGAAATCACAGCATTTTGGGAGCAAAATGTGGGATTTTGGTGCAAAATGCGGGAATTTGGGGGAAAAATGGGGGATTTTGGGGGCAAAATGTGGGATTTTGGTGTGAAATGGGGGAATTTGGGGCAAAAATGTGGGATTTTGGGGGCAAAATGGGGGAATTTGGGGGGAAATTGCGGGCTTTTGGGGGCAAAATGTGGGATTTTGGTGTGAAATGGGGGGATTTGGGGCAAAATGTGGGAATTTTGGTGCGAAATGGGGGAATTTGGGGCAAAAAAGCGGGATTTGGGGCTAAAATGCGGGAATTTGGGGCAAAAATGGGGGATTTTGGGGGCAAAATGTGCGATTTTGGTGTAAAATGTGGGAATTTTGGGCAAAAATGCAGCATTTGGGGGCGAAACGGGGGAATTTGGGGGGAAATCACGGGATTTTGGGGCAACAGTGTGGGATTTTGGTGCGAAATGGGGGAATTTGGGGCAAAATGCGGGAATTATGGTGGAAAATGGGGGAATTTGGGGCAAAAATGCAGGATTTGGGGGGCAAAATGGGGGAATATGGGGAAATCACAGGATTTTGGGAGCAAAATGTGGGATTTTGATGCGAAATGTGGGAATTTTGGGCAAAAATGCGGCATTTGGGGGCAAAACGGGGGAATTTGGGGGGAAATCGCGGGATTTTGGGGCAACAATGTGGGATTTTGGTGCGAAATGGGGGAATTTCGGGCAAAATGTGGGAATTTTGGTGCGAAATGGGGGAATTTGGGGCAAGAATGGGGGATTTGGGGGGCAAAATGGGGGAATTTGGGGGGAAATTCCTGGATTTTGGGGCAAAATGTGGGCTTTTGGTGCGAAATGCGGGAATTTGGGGCAAAAATGTGGGATTTGGGGGGCGAAACGGGGGAATTTGGGGGAAATCACGGGATTTTGGGGGCAAAATGTGGGATTTTGGTGCGAAATGGGGGAATTTGGGGCAAAATGGGGGAATTTGGGGCAAAATGGGGGAATTTGGGGCAAAAATGCGGGAATTTGGGGGGCGAAACGGGGGAATTTGGGGGAAATCACGGGCTTTTGGGGGCAAAATGTGGGATTTTGGTGCGAAATGGGGGAATTTGGGGCAAAAATGGGGGATTTTGGGGGCAAATTGTGGGAATTTGGGGGGAAATCCCGGGATTTTGGGGGCAAAATGTGGGATTTTGGTGTGAAATGTGGGAATTTCGGGCAAAAATGCGGCATTTGCGGGCAAAACGGGGGAATTTGGGGGGAAATCACGGGATTTTGGGGCAACAATGTGGGATTTTGGTGCGAAATGGGGGAATTTGGGGCAAAAATGGGGGATTCTGGGGGCAAAATGGGGGAATTTGGGGTTAAATCCCGGGATTCGGGGGCAAAATGTGGGATTTTGGTGTGAAATGGGGGAATTTGGGGCAAAAATGCGGGATTTGGGGCCAAAATGCGGGAATTTGGGGGAAAAATGGGGGATTTTGGGGGCAAAATGGGGGAATTTGGTGTAAAATGGGGGAATTTGGGGCAAAAATGTGGGATTTTGGGGGCAAAATGGGGGAATTTGGGGGGAAATTGTGGGATTTTGGGGGCAAAATGTGGGCTTTTGGTGTGAAATGTGGGAATTTGGGGCAAAATGTGGGAATTTTGGTGTAAAATTTGGGAATTTGGGGAAAAAATGCGGGAATTTGGGCAAAAATGCGGGATTTGGGGGGCAAAATGGGGGAATTTGGGGGAAAAATGGGGGATTTTGGGGGCAAAATGTGGGATTTTGTTGTAAAATGCTGGATTTTGGGGGCAAAATGTGGGATTTTGGTGCGAAATGGGGGAATTTGGGGCAAAATGTGGGAATTTTGGTGCGAAATGGGGGAATTTGGGGCAAAAATGGGGGATTTGGGGCAAAAATGCGGGATTTTGGGGGAAAATGGGGGAATTTGGGGGAAATCGCAGGATTTGGGGGGCAAAATGTGAGATTTTGGTGTGAAATGTGGGAATTTGGGGCAAAATGTGGGAATTTTGGTGTAAAATGTGGGAATTTGGTGCAAAAATGCGGGAATTTGGGGCAAAAATGCGGGATTTGGGGGGCAAAATGGGGGAATTTGGGGAAATCACAGGATTTTGGGAGCAAAATGTGGGATTTTGGTGCGGAATGTGGGAATTTGGGGGAAAAATGGGGGATTTGTGGGGTAAAATGTGGGAATTTGGGGCGAAATTCCAGGATTTTTGGGCAACAATGTGGGCTTTTGGTGTGAAATGCGGGAATTTGGGCAAAAATGCGGGATTTGGGGGGCAAATTGTGGGAATTTGGGGGAAATCACGGGATTTTGGGGGCAAAATGTGGGATTTTGGTGCGAAATGGGGGAATTTTGGGCAAGAATGGGGGATTTTGGGGGCAAAATGGGGGAATTTGGGGTGAAATCCCGGGATTTTGGGGGCAAAATGTGGGATTTTGGTGTGAAATGGGGGAATTTGGGGCAAAAATGCGGGATTTGGGGGGCAAAATGGGGGAATTTGGGGGGAATCGTTAGATTTTGGGGCAAAATGGGGGATTTTGGTGCGAAATGGGGTAATTTGGGGCAAAAATGCGGGATTTGGCGGGCAAAAGGTGGGAATCTTGGGGGAAATCGCGAGATTTTGGGGGCGAACCTGTGGGGGGTGTGGCGGTGACCACTCCCCGTTCCGGTGTCCGGTCCTCCCGGCCAGCAGGGGGCGGTGTTGGAGACGCCGTTGGGGCCTGTTCACGTGGCGCTGGAGGGCGCGCCCCGCCCTGGTCGCCCCGCCCTGCTGATGCTGCCGGACGTGGGCCACACGCGTGAGTCCCGCCCCCTTCCCCCTCTCCCGCCGCGCCCCTCCCCCGCAGACGCCTCGTGCTTCGCCCCGCTCTTCGCCCACCCCGAGATGCGGGAGGTCGCCAGCCACTTCCTGCTCGTCCACCTCGACCCCCCCGGCATGGAGGTGGGCGCCCCGCCCTACCCCCCGGGGTGCGTCTGCACTCCCCTCTTCCGCTCCCCCCAGTTGACCCCAGTGACTCCCAGTTGACTGCGTTGACCCCACTGCCCCCCCAGTTGACCCCACTGCCCCCCCAGTTGACCCCAGTGACCCCCAGGTTGACCCCACTGACCCCCCTGTTGACCCCACTGCCCCCCCAGTTGACCCCACGGACCCCCCCAGTTGATCCCAGTGACCCCCATTAACCCCCCAGTTGCCCCCATTAACCCCCACTTGACCCCACTGACCCCCATTAACCCCCAGTTGCCCCCATTAACCTCCAGTTGACCCCCATTGACCCCCATTAACCCCCCGTTGACCCCACTGACCCCCATTAACCCCCAGTTGCCCCCATTAACCCCCGTTGACCCCCATTAACCCCCAGTTGCCCCCATTAACCCCCGTTGACCCCCATTAACACCCAGTTGACCCCCATTAACCCCCCGTTGACCCCACTGACCCCCATTAACCCCCAGTTGCCCCCATTAACCCCCGTTGACCCCCATTGACCCCCCGTTGACCCCACTGACACCCATTAACCCCCAGTTGCCCCCATTAACCCCTTGTTGACCCCCATTAACCCCCAGTTGACCCCCATTGACCCCCCGTTGACCCCCATTGACCCCCAGTGACCCCCATTAACCCCCAGTTGCCCCCCACTAACCCCCAGTTGACCCCACTGACCCCCATTAACCCCCCGTTGACCCCCATTAATCCCCAGTTGCCCGCATTAACCCCCAGTTGACCCCCATTGACCCCCATTAAGGCCCAGTTGCCCCACATTAACCCCCAGTTGCACCCATTAACCCCCAGTTGACCCCCATTGACCCCCCGTTGACCCCATTAACCCCCAGTTGACCCCCATTAACCCCCAGTTGACCCCCATTAAACCCCAGTTGACCCCCCGTTGACCCCATTAACCCCCCGTTGACCCCCATTAACCCCCAGTTGACCCCCATTAAACCCCAGTTGACCCCCCGTTGACCCCCATTAACCCCCAGTTGACCCCCATTAAACCCCAGTTGACCCCCCGTTGACCCCCATTAACCCCCAGTTGACCCCCATTAACCTCCAGTTGACCCCACTGACCCCCATTAACCCCCAGTTGACCCCCTGTTGACCCCCATTAACCCCCAGTTGCCCCCCATAAGCCCCCCATTGACCCCCATTAACCCCCAGTTGCCCCCATTAACCCCCAGTTGACCCCCTGTTGACCCCCATTAACCCCCAGTTGCCCCCATTGACCCCCAGTTGCCCCCCATTGACCCCCAGTTGCCCCCATTAACCCCCAGTTGCCCCCCATAAGCCCCCCGTTGACCCCCATTAACCCCCAGTTGACCCCCATTAACCCCCCGTTGACCCCACTGACCCCCATTAACCCCCAGTTGCCCCCCACTAACCCCCAGTTGACCCCCATTAACCCCCAGTTGCCTCCATTAACCCCCAGTTGACCCCACTGACCCCCATTAACCCCCAGTTGCCCCCCACTAACCCCCAGTTGCCCCCATTAACCCCCAGTTGACCCTGTCGTCTCTCTGTTGACCCCCCCACCCCTCCCCCCCCCCCAGTTGACCCCCCGCCCCCCCGTCCCCCCACCTCGACCGCCATCACATCGCAGCGTCACCCTACGCACCCCTCCCCCCCCCAACCGCCATCGCTTCACCTCATTGGTCCCCTCGCCCGCCCTCCCCCCACCTCGACCCCCGATTGACCCCTTGCCCCTCCCCCCGTCGCCCCTCCCCCCCCGCCCCCCGCCCCTCCCCCGCAGGTACCAGTACCCCTCCCTGGAGCAACTGGCCGAAATCGTCCCCTGCGTCCTCCGGCACCTCAAGTGAGTGGGCGGGGGGGCGCCCCACGGCGCTGTGGGGCGGGGAGGGGGCCCCTGACCCGTAGCGGGACGGGACGGGGGGGCGGGGTCAGCACCGGCCTGACCCCGCCCACCCCCCCAGCATCGCCAGCATCGTGGGCATCGGGGTGGGCGCCGGCGCCTTCGTCCTGGCTAAATTTGGGGTGAGATGTGGGGCGGGGCGTGGGGCGGGGCGTGGGGCAGGGCGGGGGGCAGATTTGGGGGGAATGCAGGGCTGCGGGAATCTCGGGGGAGGTTCTGTGGGGCTGGGGGGGGTCGCTATGGGGCTGGGGGGGTCGCTATGGGGCTGGGAGGCATGGCTGTGGGGCTGGGGGGGTCGCTATGGGGCGGGGGGGTCGCTATGGGGCAGGGGGGCGTGGCTGTGGGGCTGGGGGGTCGCTATGGGGCTGGGGGGTCGCTATGGGGCAGGGGGCATGGCCGTGGGGCGCTATGGGGCTGGAGGAGGTTAGTGGGGTCTCTGGGCACTTGTGGGTCGCTGGGGGGTTGGGGGCTCGGCTATGGGGCTGGGGGGGTCGCTATGGGGCGGGGGGGCATGGCCGTGGGGCGCTATGGGGCTGGAGGAAGTTAGTGGGGTCTCTTGGTTGGGTACTTGTGGGTCGCTGGGGGCTCTCGGGGGGCGTGGCTGTGGGGCTGGGGGGTCGCTATGGGGCTGGGGGGTCGCTATGGGGCAGGGGGGCATGGCCATGGGGCGCTATGGGGCTGGAGGAAGTTAGTGGGGTCTCTTGGTTGGGCACTTGTGGGTCGCTAGGGGGTTGTGGGCTGTCGGGGGGCATTGCTATGGGGCAGGGGGTTCGCTATGGGGCTGGGGGGTCGCTATGGGGCGGGGGGGCGTGGCCGTGGGGCGCTATGGGGCTGGAGAAGGTTAGTGGGGTCTCTGGGCACTTGTGGGTCGCTGGGGGGTTGGGGGCTCGGCTGTGGGGCTGGGGGGTCACTATGGGGCAGGGGGGCGTCGCTATGGGGCTGGGGAGTCGCTATGGGGCTGGGGGGTCGCTATGGGGCTGGGGGGGCGTGGCCGTGGGGCGCTATGGGGCTGGAGGAGGTTAGTGGGGTCTCTTGGTTTGGCACTTGTGGGTCGCTGGGGGCTCTCGGGGGGCGTGGCTGTGGGGCTGGGGGGTCGCTATGGGGCTGGGGGGTCGCTATGGGGTGGGAGGGCGTGGCCGTGGGGCGCTATGGGTCTGGCCCCGCCCCACAGCTGCTGCACCCCGAGGCGGTGGAGGGGCTGGTGCTGATCAACATCAACCCCCGCGCCAAGGGCTGGGTGGATTGGGTGGCGCACAAGGTGGGCGGGGCCGGCGGGTGGGGAGGGCCAATGGGGAGAGGGGTGGGGCAGAAGGGGGCGGGGTTTGGGGGGGGTTCCCTGCTGCTGGCCCCGCGGCGCTGTGGGTCACTTGGGGTCGCGTGTGGCTCACTGTGGGTCCCTATGGGTCGCCGTGGGTCGCTGTGGGTGGCGGTGGGCGGCCGTGGGTCACTGTGGGTCCCTACGGTGTCTGTGGGTGGCTGTGGGTCGCTGCGGGTCCCTACGGTGTTGGTGGGCGGCTGTGGGTCGCTGTGGGTCCCTACGGTAGCTGTGGGTCGCTGTGGGTCGCTGTGGGTCCCTACGGTGTCTGTGGGTCGCCGTGGGTCGCTGCGGGTCCCTACGGTGTCTGTGGGTCGCTGTGGGTCGTGGTGGGTCCCTACGGTCGCTGTGGGTCGCTGTGGGTCCCTACGGTGTCTGTGGGTCGCTGTGGGTCGCTGTGGGTCCCTACGGTGTCTGTGGGTCGCCATGGGTCGCTGTGGGCCGCTGTGGGTCCCTACGGTGTCTGCGGGTCGCTGTGGGTCGCTGTGGGTCACGGTGGGTCCCTACGGTGTCTGTGGGTCGCTGTGGGTCGCTGTGGTGTCTGTGGGTCGCTGTGGGTCGCTGTGGGTCACTGTGGGTCACTGTCGTGTCTGTGGGTCGCTGTGGGTCGCTGTGGGTCCCTACGGTGTCTGTGGGTCGCTGTGGGTCGCTGTGGGTCGCTGTGGGTCCCTACGGTGTCTGTGGGTCGCTGTGGGTCGCTGTGGGTCCCTACGGTGTCTGTGGGTCGCTGTGGGTCCCTACGGTGTCTGTGGGTCGCTGTGGGTCCCTACCGTGTCTGTGGGTGTCTGTGGGTCGCCGTGGGTCACTGCGGGTCGCTGTGGGTCCCTACGGTGTCTGTGGGTCGCTGTGGGTCGCTGTGGGTCGCGGTGGCTCCCTACGGTGTCTGTGGGTGCCGGTGGATCGCGGTGGGTCGCCGTGGGTCGCCGTGGGTCCCACGGGTGCCCCCCCAGCTGTCGGGCCTGACGTCCTCCAGCAGCGAGCTCATCCTGGCGCACCTCTTCACGCAGGTCGGGCGGGGGGGCACTTGGGGGTCCCGTGGGGGGCCACTTGTGGGTCCGGGGGGCGCTTGGGGGTCTGGGGAGGGCCACTTGTGGGTCCTGGGGGTCAGTTTTGGGGGCCCTCAAGGGGCACTTGGGGGGCCTGTGGGGGGCACTTGGGGGGCCCAGAGTCCACCTGGAGGCCCCAAGGGCCACTTGTGGGTCGGGGGGGGCACTTGTGGGTCAGGGAGCTCAGTTAAGGGTTGGGGGAGGGTCACTTGTGGGTCACAGGGTGGGGGCGGGGTGGGGGCGGGGCTGTGACATGGGGCGGGGCAGGGGCGGGGCTGTGACACGGGAGCGGGGCAGGGGCGGGGCTGTGACATGGGGCGGGGCAGGGGGGGGCTGTGACACAGGAGCGGGGCAGGGGCGGGGCTGTGACATGGGGGCGGGGCAGGGGCGGGGCAGGGCAGGGGCGGGGCAGGGGAGGGGCTGTGACATGGGGGCGGGGCAGGGGCGGGGCAGGGGCGGGGCTGTGACACGGGAGCGGGGCAGGGGCGGGGCAGGGGCGGGGCTGTGACACGGGGGCAGGGCAGGGGCGGGGCAGGGGCGGGGCTGTGACACGGGGGCGGGGCAGGGGCGGGGCAGGGGCGGGGCTGTGACACGGGGGCGGGGCAGGGGCGGGGCAGGGGCGGGGCTGTGACACGGGGGCGGGGCGGGGCAGGGGCAGGGCTGTGACACGGGGGCGGGGCAGGGGCGGGGCAGGGGCGGGGCTGTGACACGGGGGCGGGGCAGGGGCGGGGCTGTGACATGGGGCGGGGCAGGGGCGGGGCTGTGACACGGGGGCGGGGCAGGGGCGGGGCTGTGACACGGGGGCGGGGCAGGGGCGGGGCTGTGACACGGGGGCGGGGCAGGGGCGGGGCTGTGACACGGGGGCGGGGCAGGGGCGGGGCAGGGGCGGGGCAGGGGCAGGGCTGTGACATGGGGCGGGGCAGGGGCGGGGCAGGGGCGGGGCAGGGGCGGGGCAGGGGCGGGGCAGTGACATGGGGCGGGGCAGGGGCGGGGCTGTGACACGGGGGCGGGGCAGGGGCGGGGTGGGGGCGGGGCAGGGGCGGGGCAGGGGCAGGGCTGTGACACGGGGGCGGGGCAGGGGCGGGGCTGTGACACGGGGGCGGGGCAGGGGCGGGGTGGGGGCGGGGCAGGGGCGGGGCAGGGGCAGGGCTGTGACACGGGGGCGGGGCAGGGTGGGGGCGGGGTGGGGGCAGGGCTTTGACATGGGGGCGGGGCACAGGCGGGGCAGGGGCGGGGCGGGGGCGGGGCTGTGACGCGCAGGCCGCAGGAGGAGCTGGCGGCCGCCCCTCCCCCGGTGCAGCAGGCCCGGCGGCGGCTGGGGGCGGCGCCCAACGCCCCCCTGCTCTGGGCCATGTACAACAGGTACTGGGCAAACTGGGGGCGCTGCGGCGGGGCTGCGGGGCACTGGGACTGCCCTCGGAGCACTGGGATCGAGCTGGGATTGAACTGGGAGGGAACTGGGAGGGGCTGGAATGGAACTGGGGGGACTGGTGGGACTTGGAGGGGACTGCGGGGGACTGCGGGGGACTGGGAGGGACTGGGAGGGACTGGGGGGGGACTGGGGGGGGACTGGGACTGGGCTAGGAGGACTGGGACTGAACTGGGATTGAACCGGGGCGGACTGGGAGGGAACTGGGGGGGCTGGGAGGGGCTGGGAGGGACTGGGATTGGGCTAGGAGGACTGGCATCGAACTGGGATTGAACTGGGATTGAACCGGGGGGGACTGGGAGGGAACTGGGGGGGGACTGGGACTGGGCTAGGAGCACTGGGATTGAACCGGGGGGGACTGGGATGGAACTGGGGGGACTGGTGGGGACTGGGGGGGGACTGGGGGGGACTGGCAGGGGACTGCGAGGGGACTGGGGGGGACTGCGAGGGGACTGGGGGGGACTGGGATTGAACTGGGATTGAACCGGGGGGGATTGGGAGGGAACTGGGAGGGACTGGGACTGGGCTAGGAGGACTGGGACTGAACTGGGATTGAACCAGGGGGGACTGGGATGGAACTGGGGGGGCTGGGAGGGACTGTGATTGGGCTAGGAGCACTGGGATTGAACTGGGATTGAACCGGGGGGGACTGGGATGGAACTGGGGGGGCTGGGAGGGACTGGGAGGGGACTGGGGGGGGTCTGGGATGGGATTTGGGGGCACTGGGATCAGACTGGGAGGGTACTGGGGAAACTGGGATCAAACTGGGAGGAATTGAGGGATTGAACTGGGATGGAGCTGGGGGGGTACCGGGGGGCTGGGAGGGACTGGGAGCAACTGGGATTGAGCTGAGGGGAACTGGAAGGGAACTGGGAGGGACTGGGAGAGAACTGGGAGGGAACTGGGAGAAAATAGGGGGAACTGGGATCAAACTGGGAGGCACTAGGATGAACTGGGACACCCCCCTTGCAGCCGCGGGGACCTGGGCCTGCAGCGCAGCGGGGCCAACAGCCTGCGGTGAGTGACCCCTGACCCCTGACCCCACGTGACCCCCGTGACCCCACGTGACCCCACGTGACCCCCCGTGACCCCCCAGCTGCCCGGTGCTGCTGGTGGTGGGCGACAACTCCCCCCACAAGGACGCCATGGTGAGTGACGTCACTGGTGATGTCACCGGGCCTCCTGTGATGTCACCGGGCCTCCTCTGAGGTCACATGACACCCCCCCATGGGGTCACACAGGGTCAGAGGTCATGGGGTCAGAGGTCATGGGGTCACAGAGGGTCAGAGGTCACAGGGGCTCAGAGGACTGCTGGGGGGGGGGACCGGGCCTTACCGGGGTCGCGAGGTCAGAGGTCAGCCAGGGGTCAGAGGTCACCGGGGAGGGGTCGGAGGTCACGGCCCCACCCGCGCAGCCGGCCAAGCTCACCGAGGCCTTCAAGTACTTCCTGCAGGGCATGGGCTACCGTGAGTACCGCCCTAACGAGCCACCGCTAATTAACACTCCTGGGGGGGTAATTAGCGCTCGGGGCGGGTAATTAAGCCGCTCTGCATAATTAATTACCGCCGGGGTGGGGGGCTCGTTTGCGTGCTGGAAGGGGAAAACTCAGCTGAGGCGGGGGAGTTAATTACACCGGGGGGGGGGGGGGTAATTAGCGGTGCAATTAATTAACCTGGACCTGGGGGGAGTACTGCTGCGAGGCAGGAATTAATTGACCTGAGGCTTAATTAACGCTCCTCAGTTCTAATTAACATCACCTCCCCCCTCCACCCAGGG